>NW_007231415.1:0-15577 GCF_000164805.1 Carlito syrichta | reverse complement strand
CCTTCCCTGAAAAACAGAATTAAATAAGGGGAGGGAAAGGGGGAGAGAGAGAAAAATCTACACAAATGAAGAAAAAACAAGAGGAGTATGGGTCTCTCCCAGACCCCTGGGAGGGCAGACACTGAGAAAACTGACTTCAGAATGCAAACAATGAAGAGCCCACAGAATGAAGGGTCTCAAGCTGCAAATTTAGATATTAAGACATTAATGGAGAGATTAAAAAGAATGGAGGAGACACAAGAAACTAGAAAGGAGCTGATATATGACATAACAGCAATAAAGAATATTGTGAATGAAATAAATAACAAACTGATAAGCATGGAAAGAAGAATTACCCAAGAAGAAGAAAGAATCTCAGAGCTTGAGAACCAAAGTATAACTAACCCAAACTCTTAAAAACACAGAAAATAAGCTCAAAAAACAGAACAAAACCTTCAAGAGATGAGCGATTACTTCAAGAGACAGAACCTAAGAGTAATTGGCCTTCCTGAGACAGAAAGAGAGACAGAGACCACAATGGAACAATCCTTCCATGAGATCATTCAAGAAAACTTCCCTTATCTAATCAGTGATGCAAAAATTCAAACACAAGACATTCAGAGAACCCCTGCAATACAACAAATGAGAAGACCAACTCCTAGACACATAATAATTCACCTAAACAAAGTAGGCATAAAAGAAAAATCCTAAAGACAATAAGAGAAAAAGGCCAGTTCACCTATCATGGAAGACCAATCAGAATAGCAGCAGCTTTATCTACAGAAACCCTGCAGGCTAGGAGAGCTTGGAGCCCTATCTTCAAAGTCCTAAAAGATAAACAATTTCAACCAAGAATAACCTACCCGGCCAAGTTAAGCTTCATCAACAAGGGAGAATTAAAATCTTTCCCAGATATCCAATCTCTAAGAACTTATGCTACCACCAAGCCACCTATACATGAAACACTTAAGAAAGTACTAAACATAGATGTGAAGGAAAAAAGAACAACATTCTTCACCAGAGTACAGGAAAAAGAATAAAATACACACAAGCCAACACCGAAACCAAAAGAAAAGCCAACACCAAAACCAAAAGAAAGACAAAAAAAAAAAAAGTGGAAAAACAACTCTATAAGAACTCTATGATAGGGATGAACTCTCACATTTCAATAATTAGCCTGAATGTGAATGGACTCAAAGCACCACTGAAAAGACATGGAATGGCAAAATGGATAAAATATCACCAGGTAACAATATACTGCTTTCAGGAGACCCATCTCACTAGAAAGGACATACACAGACTCAAAGTAAGAGGATGGAAACAAATTTTCAGGCGAATGGAACACAAAAGAAAGGAGGAGTCGTGATCCTAATTTCAAACAAAATACCATTTAAGCTATCAAAAATTTAAAAAGATACAGAGGGCCAATACATAATGATAAAAGGTTCACTCCACCAAAAAGAAATATCTATCTTAAACATATATGCACCCAACATAGGTGTGCCAACTTTCATAAAGCAACTTCTAGGAAAGCTAAAGAAAGATATTGCCTCTAACACCATCATAACTGGGGACTTTAATACCCCACTCAAAATCCTAGACAGATCATCAGGACAAAAAATCAGCAATGGGATCTGGAACCTCAATGTGACTCTTGACCAAATGAACTTAATTGATTCCTACAGAACACTCCGTCCAAAGACCACAGAATACACATTCTACTCATCATCGCATAGAATATATTCTAAGATCAACCACATACTTGGGTATAAAACAAGCATAAGCAAATTTAAAAGGACCAAAATTTTACCATGCACCTTTTCGGACCACAGTGGAATGAAAATAAACATTAACACCAACAAGGTCTCCCCAAAACCCACAAAGACATGGGCACTAAACAGCATGATGCTAAACAACTCCTGGGTCAATGATGAAATAAAAACAGAGATCAAAAGATACCTGGAAACAAAGAAAATGAAGAAACAACTTACCAAAATATCTGGGACGCCATGAAAGCTGTAGTAAGAGGGGGAATTTATATCCCTACAAATGCACATGAAGAAAATGGAAGGAGCAAAAATTAACATCCTAACAAGCCACCTAGGGAAACTGGAAAAGCAAGACCACAAAAACCCTATTTCAGCAGAAGATTCCAAATCACCAAAATAAAAACCTAAATCCAGGACATAGAAGACAAAAAGATAATACCAAAAAATCAATGCAATAAAAAGCTGGTTCTTCTAAAGGATAAACAAGATCGATGATCCCCTAGCAAGACTGACCAAGAAAAAAAGAGAAAAAACCCAGATAAGCACAATCAGAAACACAAAAGATGAAGTCACATCTGACCTTGAGGAAATACAAAAGGTCATTAGAGACTTGTACACTTGTATGGAAACAAACTTGTATGGAAACAAACTTGAAAACCTTAAGGGAATGGAGGACTTTCTGTCATCACACAACCTGCTTAGGTTGGAACAAGAAGAAATTGAGACCCTAAATAGACCAATAACAATCAAGGAAATTGACTCTGTAATAAGAAAACTATCTACACAAAAAGCCCTGGTCCAGATGGCTATCCAGCAGAATTGTACAAGACATTTAAGGAGGAGCTGATACCAATACTACTGAAGGTATTTCAGGTGAATGAAAATGATGGAACTCTCCCCAAATCATTTTATGAAGACAACATCACATTGATACCCAAGCCATGTAAAGATTCAACAAAGAAAGAGAATTACAGTCCAATATCTTTGATGAACATAGATGCTAAAATTCTCAACAAGATCCTAGCAAACTGGATTCAACAACACATCTCAAAAATCATCCATCATGACCAAGTAGGCTTCATCCCTAGGATACAAGACTGGTTCAACATTCATAAAACCATAAATGTAATTAAATACATCAATAGATGTCAAAAAAACCCCACATGATTATATCATTAGATGCAGAAAAAGTTTTTGATAAAATCCAGCACCCCTTCTTGATAAAAACCCTTGAACATCTAGGCATATGGGAAACATATCTCAAAATAGTAAAAGCCATCTATGATAAACCCACAGCCAGCATACTCCTAAACGGACAAATATTGGAACCATTTCCCCTAAAACTGGAGCAAGACAAGGATGCCCACTCTCACCTCTCCTGTTCAACATAATATTGGAAGTCCTGACTCATGCAGTCATAGAAGAGAAGGCAATCAGGGGTATCCAAATAGGAAAAGAGGAAGTCAAGTTATCTCTCTTTGCAGACAATATGATTGTGTACCTTGAAAACCCAAGAGAATCTTTGAAAACCTCCTTACACTGATAAAGGCCTTTGGCAACATCTCAGGATACAAAATAAGTGTTCAAAAGACAATTGAATTGCTTTACACCAACAATAAACAAACAGAAACCCAAATAAAAACCACAATTCCATTCACAATAGCCACAAAAAAAAGTGAAATATCTCGGCATCTTCCTAACCAGAGACGTGAAAGACCTTTACAATGAAAACTACAAAACATTGCTCAAAGAAATCAAAGATGACACAAACAAGGGGAAAAATATCCCATGCTCATGGATTGGAAGAATCAACATTGTGAAGATGTCCATCTTACCTAAGGCAATCTACAAATTCAATGCAATACCCATCAAATTATCAGCAACGTTCTTCTCAGACCTAGAAAAAACAACACAGGAATTCATATGGGAACACAAACGTCCAGGAATACCCAGTAAAATCCTCAGCAAAAAACAACAAAGCAGGTGGTATTACATTACCAGACTTCAAACTTTACTATAAAGCTACAATCATCAAAACAGGTTGGTATTGGTATAGGAACAGGCATATAGATCAATGGAATAGAGTTGAGATTCCAGAAGCAAAACCTCAATTTCTCAACCAACTCATCTTCGACAAAGCCTCTACCACCTACCACTGGGGAGAGGAGAACCTATTCAGTAAATGGTGCTGGGAAAATTGGCTGACCACATGCAGAAGATTGAAACAGGACCCCTATCTATCCCCATACACAAAAATTAACTCCAAATGGATCAGAGACCTAAATGTAAAACCTCAAATCATAAGAACCTTAGAAAATGAAGGACATACCCTCATGGAAATCGGAACCGGCCTCCAATTCCTGAATAGAACCCGAAACCCACAGGTCATAAGGGAGAAGATAGACAAGTGGGACCTTATTAAACTGACAAGCTGCTGCAAAGCCAAAGAAACCATCAAGAGAGCAGGGTGACAGCGTACAGACTGGGAAAAAGGCTTAACATCTTTTATCTACAAGGAACTCTAATGCGCTGAAAAGAAAAAAATCAATAAACCCAGTATAAAATGGGCAAAAGATATGTACAGACACTTTACAAAGAAAGACATCTGAGCCACCAATAGACACATGAAGAAATGTTCAACCTCACTAATCATCAGGGAGATGCAAATAAAAACCACACTGAGATACCACCTAACTCCAGCCAGAATGGCAATTATCAACAACTCAAAAAATAACAGCTGCTGGAGGGGGTGTGGCGAAAAGGGAACACATCTACACTTTTGGTTGGAGTGCAAACTAGTGCAAACTCTGTGGAAAGCAGTGCGGCGATTCCTAAAAACTCTAAATATCAACCTCCCATATGACCCCACAATCCCCCTACTAGGAATATATCCTGAAGAACTCAAATCACTCTTTAAAAAAGATACCTGCACACGTATGTTTATCGCAGCATTGTTCACAATACCAAGAATCTGGAAGCAACCATGCTGCCCATCAAAAAAGGACTAGATTTTTAAAATGTGGTACATATACACGATGGAATATTACGCAGCTATAAAAAAAAAAACAAAATCATGAATTTCACAGCAACCTGGATGGTGCTAGAGTCTATAATACTGAGTGACCTCTCACAGAAACAAAGATCTGAGTATCACATGTTCTCACTCATATAGTGGACCTTGAACATCCAATGTAATACTTAAGAAAATGACTGACAGTAGTGGGAAACTATGGGGGGGGGCAGATGGGATTAACGGTAGTAAATATCTGTCTGGGGATGAGGAAACACCTCTTATCAACAAGGGTGCCTGGATGAAACATATTTGTATGCCTAACCCTTAACTGTACCTCACAATATCATAATAAAAAATATTGATTGTAAAAATTAATAAGAAAAAAATAAAACAAAAACAAACAAAACCAATATAACAACCTACCCTCTTGTGGCAGGCTCTGTAATTGTTCCTTTTAGCTGCTCACAGGTAAACCCCTCGACAGTCTTCTGCGGAGCTGCTGCCTTCATCCCAGACTCCTCAGTGTCCAACCTGGGGAAGGAGAAGGAAGTGGTGGGTGTGGGTGGGGCTTCGGTCCCCTCCTCCCACCCTCATATGGCCAGGGGATCACCTCTGGTGGGACGATGTGGGACTGTCTCTTCCCCAGGTGTTGGCGGGGTCACCTTAGCCAGGCCTACCTTAGAATAGAGTTCTCCTATTGCAGCTAATGTCCAGACAACTACGAAAGATGGAATTCTCCCTGAATCATTTTACGAAGTTAACGTCACACTGATACCCAAACTGGGTAAAGATCCAACAAAAAACAGAAACCTACAGGCAAAATATCCCCAATGAACACAGATGCAAAAATTCTCAATAAGATTCTAGTAAATTGGATCCAACAGCACATCTCAAAAATCATACATCTTGACCAAGTAGGCTTCATTCCTGGAATTTAGGGCTGGTTCAGCATCTGCAAGACCGTATATGTAATTAAATATATCAACAGATGTAAAAACAAGAACCACATTATTGTATCATTAGGTGGTAAAAACTTTTGATAAAATCCAACTTTTCTTGATTAAAAAAAAAACCTCAAACACATAGGCACAGAGGGCTCATACCTCAAAATAGTGTCATCTAAAACAAACTCACAGTCAGCATTTTGCTAAATGGACAGAAACTGGAAGCATTTCCCCTGAAAACCGGAATGAGAAAAGGTTGCTCATTCTCATCGCTCCTGTTCAACATTGTACTGAAAGTTCTAGCTAGATCAATTACAAAAGGGAAATCAGGGGTATACAAATAGAAAAATAGAAAATCAAGTTATCCCTCTTTGCTGATGATATGATCCAATACCTTGAAAATCCAAGAGAATCAGTCAAAAACCTCCTTGCACTGAAAAAGGAGTTAGCAAAGTCTCTGGGTACAAAATAAATGTGAAAAAGACAGTTGCATTCTTAAATACCAATAACAGGCAGAGAACCAAATAAAAAGCACAATCCCATTCACAATAACCACACACACACATACACACACAAAAAAATAATAATAAAATAAAATAAAATATCTTGGGATCTTCTTAACCAGAGACGTGAAAGACTTTTATGATGAAGACTACAAAACACTGCTCAAAGAAATCCAAGAAGGACAAACAAATGGAAAAAGATTCTATGCTCCTGGGTGAAGAATCAACATTGTTAAATGTCCATCTTACCAAAGGCAATTTAATTTACAGATTCAACACCATACCCATTAAATTACCAACATCATTCATCTCAGATCTGGAAATGACAATATAGACATTCAAATGGAAACACGAACAGCCAAAACAGTCCTCATCGAAAGAAACAAAGTGGCAGGTATTACACTTCCAGACTTTAAACTTTACTATATGGCTACAATAATCAAAACAGCCTGATATTGGTACAAGAATAGGCATAAGGACTAGTGGAACAGGATAGAGATTCCAGAAGCAAAGCCTCAATTTCTCAACCAACTTATCTTCAACAAAGCTGCCACCAACAACCACTGGGGAGAGGAGAACCTATTCAGTAAATGGTGCTGGGAAAACTGACTGATCAAATGCAGAAGAATGAAACAGGACTGCTACCTATCATCATACACAAAAATCAACTCTAAATAGATAAGAATTATAAGAATCTTAGAAAATGCAGAAGACACCCTTATGGAAAAAGTAGTAGGCAACCAACTTCTTACCAAAACTCCTGATGTCCATGCCATAAAAGATAAATAGACAAGTGAGACCTCATTAAACTGAAACCTTCTGGAAAGTCAAAGACACCATCAAGAGAGTGGGGAGACAGCCCACAGAATGGGAAAAAATACTTGCCAACTATATTTCTGACAAAGGCCTAACCTCCAGGATCTACAAGGAACTCAAATGTTCTGAAAGGAAAATAACAGCCCCCTTTAAAAATGGGCAAAATACATGAAAAGACAGTTCTCAAAAGAAGATATATGGGCAGCCAACAGACACATGTAAAAGTGCCCAGCCTCTCTCATTATAGAAATGCATATCAAAACCATATTGAGACACCACCTAACCCCAGTAAGAATGGCCACCATTAATAAAACAATGAAACAACAGATGCTGACAAGAGTGTGAAGAAAAGAGAACACTTTTACACTGCTGGTGGGAATGCAGACTAGTTCAAACTCTATGTGAAACAGTGTGGTGATTTATAAAATAACTAGAAAATGACTTTCCATATGACCCAGCAATCTCTTGGAATGACTGACGCTGTTTTGGCTCAGTTCGCGCTGGGGTGACTTGAAGGCGTGAAGGGTGAGCGGGTGAGTTGTAGGCCATGGCGGTGGCTGCTGGACTGTGGCGCTTCATGCCCTTGGGACGTGGAGCTGTCTTGGGTGCTCGGCTCCCTGCAGGAACTTGCAGCAGCCCCAGGCATTGCGGTCCCTGGCGACTCCGCGGCTCCGGGTACCCCCGCCGTCCCGCTCTCGCTGTTCCCTACTGGGTAATGGGAAACCCAGGAACTTTGGGAAAAGGCCTGTTAGTCTCAATCTTGTCTTATTTGGGTTTTGAAACTTATCAAGTCATTTCTCCGGCTGCTGTGGTTCATGCCGCAGCCAAAGTTGAAGAAATCCTTGAACAAGCAGACTTCTTGTATGAAAGTGGAGAAACAGAAAAACTTTTTCAGTTGCTATCCCAGTGCAAGGAAAGTGATGATGCAGAGTTGCTGTGGCGTCTGGCACGGCATCAAGTGATGTAGCTCAACTTAGCAGGACCTCAGAAGAGGAAAATGGTGTATGAAGCCCTAGAGTACGCAAAAAGTGCACTAGAAAAAAATTTTGCAAATTTTGCAGCTCATAAGTGGTATGCAATCTGCATTACTGATGTTGGAGATTGTGAAGTCATCAAGGTTAAAATTGCAAATGCATACATTATCAAGGAGCATTTTGAGAAAGCAATTGAACTGAACCCTAAAGATGCCACTTCAATTCACCTTATGGGCATATGGTGCTACACATTTGCTGAAATGCCTTGGTATCAAAGAAGAATTGCTAAAATGCTGTTTGCAACTCCTCCTAGTTCCACCTATGAGGAGGTCTTAGGCTACTTTCACCGGGCAGGACAAGTGGATCCCAACTTCTGCAGCAAAAACTTGCTTCTTTTAGGAAAGAAATACTTAAGACTTCACAACAAAAAGCTTGCTGCTTTCTGGCTAATGAAAGTCAAGGACTATCCAGCACACAGAGAGGAGGATAAGCAGATACAGACTGAAGCTGCTCAGATGCTTACAAGTTTCAGTGACAAGAATTGAGAAACTTTCAGAGGAGAAAATACATGAAATATCTAATGATCACTGCCTTTTTATTGAATTATAAAGATAATGCATGAACCACACAGACACACACAAAAGACTATGGTGACCATATATCTTGGCTAATGATAGATAGTCTTGGACTGCCTGAGGCCTTTTCAATTTACATCTGTTTTTCTTGTATAATTACTAATGACTCCCACATTTTGCTATCAAAAGTATTACAATTTGATGAAAAATTATGTGGTCACCAGGTATGGCCACCAAAGACACCTTATATTCACATGATAAAGAAAAAAGGTGTGGTGATGAACTCATAGCTCTTCGCTAATAATTAACATAAAGTATCTGAGAGATACTTTATATTTTAAAGAGTATATATATAAACCATTTATAAAATCTAGAGTAGAACTATAATATGTCTATCTTCATTATACTGCTGTAATTTGTTGAGATGAATGGAAAAATATGCTTATTGCTGAATTTTGCTTTACTCATGAAGCTTCAATGATCTATTCTTCAGAAACAGCAGTTAAGTCTGACTGGCATGTAATACCTCATTTATGTACATCAGTGTATCCTATAGCAAAACTCTGTGCTGAGTGAAGTACAGAGGTAATCATCTACACCAGTGGTCACCACTAAGATCTTTCTTAGCTGTAAATCTTGAGGGAAATGTAAAGTGTTATTATTGCTTAATCATTATCATTAAAGTGCATAGAATTGTAGCCATTGTCATTGGGAAATCTGCATTTAATGTAAGAAATGTTCTTTGCAAGATGAATTTCATGTCTAACTTCATAAATAAACTTTTAGGTGGAAGTGGTATTAACATTTGACTACATCTGCCAAAAAAAAAGAAAAGAAAAAAATAATTTTTTGGCTGGCAATTCTTTTCTTTAAGAATGCCAGAAATAGGTCCCCAGTGTCTTCTGGCATGTAAAATTTGTGCTGAGAGGTCCACTGTTAATCTGATAGGTCTCCCTTTGTAGGTGATGGCCCTTTTCTCTGTCTTTAAGATTTTTTTATTTTGCATGACCTTAGATAGTCTGATGACTAAGTACTTTGGGGATTGTCATCTAATATAATGGCTCACAGGAGTTATCTGAAATTCTTATGTTTGCTTGCTTGTTTACCTCTCTGGCAAGATTGGTGAAATTTTCTTGGATTATATCCTCAAATACATTTTTCAGGTTGTTGTTATTCTCCTCTTTCTTCTTGGGAATGCCAATCAATAGTAGTTTGGTCTCTTCACAAAATCCCATATTTCTCAAAGCTTTTGTTTCTTTTTAAAAATTATACATACATATATTTTTTCTGACTGGATTGATGAAAAGGATTGGTCATCAAGTTCTGAAATCTGTTTTTATTCTTGCTTTGGTCTGCTGCTTAGGCTTGCAACTGTATCTTAAAATTTCTGAAGTGAATTTTTCTACTTCAGAAGTTCAGTTTGGTCTTTTCTTAATATGTCCTTCTTCTTTTTTATTTTAAAGCAGGATTTATTAAGAGGACAGAAAATCTCCCACAGTGAAAGCGTTGCAACCTGAAAGGGTTGCTCTTCCTGGCTTCTTTGTTTTGGATTCCCACATTCTCTTGAATCTCACTGAGTTTTTTGGCCATCCATATTCTGTATTCTTTACCTGTCATTTTGGACATTTCATCCTGGTTTTGATTCATTGCTAGGAAGCTGATGTCATTCTTTGAAGGTGTCAAAACACTCCGGTTTTTGGTATTTCTAGAGTTCTTGCACTAGTTCCTTCTCATCTGTAGGGTGACAGGGGGAAGACTGACATATTTTTTATTTACTTATTTATTTTTTTTGTTTTTTAAAATTCCTTTTTACAGACATGGGTGCATTTCAGGGTTAGGTACATAAGTGGTCATCATGCAGATAAAGTTTGGATATGCTTATTGATGCTATGTGTCTCCCCCTCCTCTGGGAGTGTCCTAGTACTGCCAATCCCTTATAGTATTATGACAAATGTTCAGGCTTCACTTATGATTGAGTACATGTAGTACTCAGATCTTTGTTTCTGTGATAAACCACTGAGTATTATAGACTCTAAATGCATCCAAGTTGCTGCGAAGTCTACAATTTTGTTTTTCTTTATGGTTGCATAATATTCCATTGTGTATTTGTACCACATTTTCTGTATCCAGTCCACTTTATTTTTTCTTTTTTTAACCATTTGAGATTGATTTATTTCTCTCAGCATCATTCTCTGGCAATTCATCCAGGTTGTCATGTGTTGCTGAGTTGTATTACATGGTATGGTCACACCTGTTTGTTAATCATTCACCCTGTTGAAGGTCATATGGATTGTTGCCAATCTGGGGCTGGTATGAATAAAACTGCTATGAACATTTCTGGGCAGGTTTTTCTGCAAAGTTAAAGGCTTTATTTCTCTGAGATAAATACTCCAAATTACAATCTCGGAGTATGATGTTAGTTGCATGTTTTATGAGAGTCCGAGTGCTTTTCAGAGTTGCTATGACATTTCACATCCCTCATTTTAAATCAGCAATGTATGAGTGATCCATTGGCCCTGCATTCTCATCAGCATGTAGTGGTGTCATTACTCTTGATCTTAGCCATTCTGATAGATGTATGAGTGTGGTGATACCCTACTGTGGTTTTAGCTTTCATTTCTCCCTGTGGCTAATGATGTTGAAGATCTTTTCATGTGCATATTTGCCATCTGTACATTTTTTGGGTGAAATGTCTCTTCATATCTCTTGTCTATTTTCTAATTAGAGTTTTTTTTATTTTTGAATCTCAGAGCTACTTGTATATTCTAGATACTATTTCTATCTGAGATATGTGGTTTGCAAATATTTTCTTCCAGTTTGTAGCTTGTCTCTCATTTTTTTTTAATTTTAAAGATGTGAGGTACAATTCATGGTTAGGTATGCAAACGTTGATTATGCAGGTATCCTTGTTGAGGAGGTGTGCTTCTCCCTCTCCTAGTAGTTTCCTTCAATTGCCAATCCCATCCCCCTTCCCCTGGCAGTTTCCCACTACTGTCAATCCCTTTCTTACAGAATTACAATTGTTCAAAATCAGCTTATGAATGAGAACATATGGCACTCTGTTCTTTGTTTCTGTAATAGACCACCGAGTATGATCAACTCTAAATCCATCTAAGTTGCTGTGAAGTTCGTATGTTTGTCCTTCTTTATGACTGCATAATATTCCATTGTATACATGCACCACATTTTTAAAATCCAGTCCAGCTTCGATGGGCAGCATGGTTGGTTCTGGTTCTTGCTATTGTGAATAGAACTGCAACAAACATACATGTGCAGGTATCTTTTTTGTGGAATGATTTGAGTTCCTCAAGTATATTCCCAATAGGGGGATTGTTGGGTCATATGTAAGGTCAATTCCTAGTTCTTTCAGAAATCACCACACTGTCTTCCAAAGAGGTTGCACGAGTTTGCATTCTCACCAGCAGTGTAGAAGGGTTTTTTTTTCTCCACATCCTCGCCAGCAACTGTTGTTGTTTGTTTTATTAATGATGGCCATTCTTATCGAGGTTAGGTAGCATCTCGGTGTGGTTTTGATTTGCATTTCTCTGATGATGAGTGAGGCTAAACACGTTTTCATGTGTCTATTGACTGCCCTCTTTTTTAATTTTAATTTTCTGTAGTTGAGTTGGGTTTTTTTGAGATTTTCTTTTTTTCCTTGTGGTTATGACTGTGGTGTGTGATGTATATGATCAATTGGCTTCATTTTGTGCCCCATCTCCCCATTTTTTCCTTGACCTACAGGCAGCAGGAGTAGAAGCATAAGTGGGAGTGACTGGGAGGAACCTAACAGTGACCTCATTGAAATTGTGCCCTCACAATAGTGTGGAGCCACAGTCACAGTGTTCAGACAGGAGCAGGGTGGTTGCACAGCACCAGGGTTGGGGAGCTGCCTGGAAGCAAAGAACACCCTTTGGATTGGATCCACAGGGTTGGGAATCTGCGGAATCTGTCATGGGGACACAAAGAGGTAACCTGTCTCTCTGCTCCCTCCCTGTGCCTGGCTTGGAGCCAACAGTGGGAGCCACTGGGGAGTATTCAAAAGTGCCCTCTTGGAGTTGAGCCCTCAGAGGATCACTGAGCAGTATTCAGGATGGAGCAGGGCCACTGCACCTTGCCAGTGTCCTGTCATGGAAACAGGATAGTCCCACCTGACAAGGAGCTATGGAAGCCGGGGTGTGTGAAGGTGTCTTCCCTCCCACTTATTCTCTGGCACACCTGTGACAGGGGTGGAGGCAGCAGTGGCAGGTAACCTCCTGCCACTGGAGGCTTATTAATGGTGTCTGGAAGCTGGCTACCTTTGGGAGTTGAGCCACAGCTGCAGTGTCCAGGTGGGGGCTTGTCTGTGAAGCACACAGAGGAAGTTCACTCCCCATTTGGTAGAGAAGCGGTGCAGTGTGATCTTTGCTGGTTTTTTCCTTCTGTGGTTGTTAAATCCATCCTGAGGATACAACAAAGCAGTATTCCCCAACCTTTTTGGCATAAAGAACTGGTTTTGTGGAAGACAATTTTTCTACAGATGAGAGTGGGAGATGGTTTTGGGTGATTCACACACATAACATTTACAGTGCACTTTTTTTCTATTATTATAATGCAACGTATGATGAAATAATTATACAACTCATCATTTAAAAAAGCATGGGCAGGGTGGTTAATAATGGGTGGAACACACACAGACTAAAATAAGTGATGGATTCTGACTTCAAGCCTGCTACCAGATGCAGCTGTACAACTGAAATACCTCAACTCACTTGCCACTCACTGATAGGGTTTTAGTATGCATCTGTAAGCAATTGATTTATGATGGTCTCTGTGCAGTCAAACCTCACTGCTAATGTTAGTCTGTACCTGCAGCTGCTCCCCAGTGCTAACATTAACACCTCAGCTCCACCTCAGATCATCAGGTACCAGATTCTCATAAGGAGCACCCAACCTAGATCCTTTCATGCACAGTTCACAACAGGATTCGAGGTCCTATTGACAGGAGGCAGAGCTCAAGCAGTAATGTGAGCAATGGGGAATGATCATAAACACAGATGAAGCCTTGCTTGTTCACCTACTGCTCACCTTCTACTGTGGGGCTCTGTTCCTAATAGGCCACAGACCCAGTACCTGTCCAAAGCTCGGGGACTGGGGATGCCTGCTCTAACTTAGAACCAGCACTGTAGCCTGGGGACTGGGGACCCCTGCACTAAAGCATTCAGCCTCCCTCCTTGTCAGGGTGGCATCCAGCACTGGACTGCCGGTGAACAAGAGTCTTCTGGACTCCCTGTGGGTTTGAGTAGTGCCTCTGACTTAAGGTTTCCTGCCTCACTTGAACACAGGAGAACAAGGAGGCTCTTTCAAGACTAGTGTTGCAAAGGTCTATGGCAGAGGCATGGAGCCCTGGGTTCTTTTCTTCACTCACCCCCTCCTTGCACTAGGACTCTTCTGACTCTGTGCTGAGTTGGGTCTTCAAGCTGCCTAGCCTCACACTACTCCACTCTAGTGGTTTCATGCCTTTGCATTTGGAGAGTTCATTATATAATTTTTGCCAGTTGTGTGGTTGTTAACTATTTCCTTTACCTTGTGGCATGTCTTTTCATCCTCTTAAGAGATTCTTTGGAGAAAAAGATTTTATTTTTTATTAAAGTTTATTTCTGCTGTCAAATTTTAAAACTCTTTTCTTTACCTACCTCTGGATGCTAAAGATTTCCTCCTATATTTTGTCTAAAAAATGTTATAATTTTAGGATTTACATCTAAATTTGTGATCCATTTTTAGTCAATTTTTGAAATAGTAATAGAAAGTTTGAGACATAGTGAGGTTAATAGAGCAGTAGAGTATTGCCATTAAAAAATAACTTACTATGCCCAGTTCCTGAAAGCAGGGTCCTTTCACACCACACTGTGGGAGGACACACAGGGAAGTACTAAGGCTGCTGACAAGGCAGGGAGAAGGGGAAGTGTGGGAAAGAAACTTTATTGTGCTTTCCACACGAAGAAACAGATAAAGAGATGTAAGCTGGTTTAAAATTTCCTGGTTTTAATGATTTCAATGGGTTCCAGATAATAGATTCTGTCCCTAGTTATCTGGTGCCTGGCCCCAGAATTATTAGGGTAGGTGAATCCTGGCATGGAGTATGAGACCCCAAGAAAAAAGGTGAATGACAGTGTGGACTTTGGATTGGTTCATCTGTATTTGAAAACCATGACCCTGGGGGAAAACTCTTTTTGGCCAGGGTCAGGGGAGGGTGATGGAAGTGGGGAGATGAGGGAGGCCGGAGCCCAGAGTAAAATGACTCAAGCATTTATCGGGTCATTCAAAGTAAGGTATGTCCAGCATATGTATGTAGGGCAGGTGTTAAAGCATCAAGTTTGCAGAAGCTGGAAACATGGCTAATACATGAGATACATTGGAAAGGTGTGTGCCATACTAGTTATTCTGTTTTGTTCTGCAGACACATTCTCTGCTTTTCTCTTCCCCTGCTCTAGGACCTTGATGTTTTGCCTCGTTCCAGCTCTCTTCTCCTCTTTCTTATAGCTGGACTCAGCAGTGAAACCCAATTGTCAGAGATTGGAGAGTGAGAAGAAGAACAGGCCTGAGTATACATGTTAGTCTTGCTCCCTGCATTGGCCTGCCTCTCATCATAACCCTTTCAGGCAGCCTTTTTGCCACCACTCTAGTTTTTACCAATGTCTTGCAATATTCACTTTATTCCTTTACATTTAGGGGCTGTTATGAATTCCTATTGTTTCTTCCCACTGGGTGTATTACTCTCCTTTACAGGTATCTTTGAATATTGTCCATAATCAGTAAATAGTCCCTTTAATAAACTATCTTAAGTTAAACTCTGAATATGCCATCTGTTTTCTACTGGGACCCTAACCGCCACACACGTTTTCTAGTTAGCCACAATCCTGCAAGTCTCAGTTTGGTGAATAAAAATGTCCGTTGTACGAACAAAAAAGACATGTTTTCTTTTGTCTAGCCCCACTCTTGTATGTAGACTTTGGTAAGTGAACATG
>NW_007231414.1:0-11131 GCF_000164805.1 Carlito syrichta | reverse complement strand
ACAAAATATACAGTTTGTTAAACAAATACATAGAAAGGTTAGACCAAGAGGCTAGAACAGCTTGAGATTAAAAGAGGTTTAACACGTCAGAGACAGTTAAACTAAAAATAATTTGAAATTAAAACCACAATGAGGTACCACGACAAACCTAACAGAACAATTAACATAAAAAAAGATGGATTGCCGGGCTCCATGGCTCAGCCTGTAATCCCGCACCTTTGGGAGGCTGAGGTGAGTGGATTGCCTGAGCCCGCGACTTCGAGACCCGCCTGGGCTACTTGGAAGGCTGAGGCGGAAGGATCACCAGAACCCAGCAGGTCGAGGCTGCGGTGGCGGGGAGCGGCCGCTGCACTCCAGTCTGGGGGACAGAGTGAGACTCCAACTCAAAAAACCAAAAACAAAAACAAAAAAGATGGATGGCCAGGTGCAGTGGCTCACACCTATAATCCTGGCACTTTGGGAGGCTGAGGTGAGAGGGTTGCTTTGAGACCAGCCTGGGCAACACAGTGGAGCTCATCTTTACAATTATCAAAAAAATTAACTGGGTTTCACAGCACGCACCTGTAGTCCCAGCTACTCGGAAGACTGGGGCAGGAGAATCACTTGAACCCAGGAGTTCGAGGCTGCAACGAGCCGTGATTGTGTCACTGCACTGCAGTCCGAGCAACAGAGTGAGACTCCAACTCAAAACAAGCAAACAATCACGAATGAGTTAGAATGATTTATAGCATATAAAAAGGTATTTTGTATTTAAGTGAAGAAAGCCATTAGTGTTCTATAAGAAAGACAAGCATTATGGACTATGGACATCCCTAAGAGAAGTGCAATAAAGTTTCATTACTTTTGGTTTTTGGTAAACCAACCTTCTAACAAACAGCCGTATTAATTTTCTGATAATGAAACATGCTCCAAAAGAGAATGCCACCCTCTAAATCACAGCCAATGTGAACTAGCATGAATCTGAGGCTTAACATACAGAGTTCTTATGACTCTACTAGCTCCTAAAAGTTTCAACTACCCTTCATGCTCCCAATGTTCATAGCAGCATATTCACGATAACCAAAACCTGGAAACAACCCAAATGTCTATCAACAAACGAATGGATAAACAAAATGTGATATACACACACACACACACACTAAAATATTATTGAGCCTTTAAAAACAGAAAAGAGAAAATTTTAAATTATTAACATTTTGTATTTTTAAATATTTTTTACAAATCCTTATTATGTAGTTGTATTACTATTTGCATAATGCTCTACTGTGGTGGCCTTATTTTTTGCTTGTTTTGCAAAATTAGGTTTAAGTTGCCCATTAATCTTTCCCTTCAAATATGCCTTTTGATAGTCTTATAATAAAACACCGAGATATGATTCTTTAATGATGTGCTTCAAAACAGAATAATTTGAGAAAGAGCTTCGATGACAACCCCATCCATTGTAAGCCCTGTTCCAGATATTTTCTGCTACACCTCTTTGTTTGTTTTCTTCAAAACACAAATCCCCATATGAAATCGCCCTGCTCGTTGATTTGTTTTCCTGCTTGTGGTCAGTTTTCCCAAGCTAGACTGACACCTCCAGGGTCTTACCTGTCTTGTTCTCTGTGCCCCACACATAAATCACTAAATAAATATCACTGAATTGAAGGAATTGTTACCTATTTGACACACCAGAGAAGACACCGATATTTTAAGCTGAGGAGCAGGAGCAAGTAACAACGAAATCAAACATCCAAGGATTCAAAATATTAATAGACCTTGTAAATCTACAGCAGTGCTTTTCAAACTTGGATGAGTACCAAAAACAATAGGAGAAATTACTCAACATGTAAACACACTGCATTCTACCTCCCTGGTTTTGTTTCAGATGACTTATGGTGGACCCAAATATCTGTTATTTTAACAGCCATCCCCTAACAATTTTGCTTCAATGGCACACGGACCAAATCTGGAAAAATTCTAGCCACGATGGCTCACATTTGAGTACCACTGCTAAACATCTTCACACAGAGTTCCGGAAGATCTGGAGTATCTCTGTAATTACCCAATAGTGCACTGGTCCTTCCCTCTCAATTTGAAGCACAGGGTGTTTTCCCACATGGGAATCACACTTAAACTCCAGAGCACTCCTGGTTGTCGAGGGGGGTGAGTATTGTATAGATAACCTGTTGTATAGATAAGGCTGGTATCCTGTTGTATAGATAAGGCTGGTAGAAGAGTAGTGATTGGCCTAAGGTGACCCCATGTTGGGTCCCTGATCTCGTCTTCACTCTTGCTCCATCAATCTGTAAAGCAAACTCCACTTCACACCTGGTTCTTCCCTATCATCTCCTTGTCCTGAGATGCAGAGTCCACACCCTTCTCTGAGGTAACAATAGGAGGGAGAGTAAGGGGTTAAGAAAACACATGGAATAAGGAGGAAGGTTAGAGGATGGGAAGGCACATGCAATGCAGGGGATAGGGTGATGATGCCTCTCCTCTCCCCACTCAGTTAACTGGAAGCCGTGCAGGGATGCTTTTCCTCTTCCCCAACTCCATCCCACAACCCCTCCCCACACAGCAGTGACAATGAAGCCCTCACATCATGGAAATGTGGCTTATCCCTGCTTCCTGTCACATGTCCAACATTCTCTCTGTAGTCATGCTGGCATGGCAATGTCAGAGGCATTGCATTGACAGAATGAAGGAGGCGTTCTCATATCTGTTGAGGGCCTACCTGATGCCAAATGCCACAGCACATTATTTTCAGATTTTTTTTGTCTTCAAATCTTCAGAATCTTGTCTTCAAATCTTCACTGAGTCACCATGGCAACCAGCTAGCCAAGGAAAGGTGGGGAAGACAATCACCACCCCAGCTTCTTCCTCATATGTGCTAGGAACTGACTAAGACTGCCATGCGAACACAGTAATTAACCGCAAGTATTCCTCACAGCAATTATTCCTGCCAGTTTCAATGATACACAAACACACATATAGGTACATACATACATACCCTCATACAATCACGCTGGCTTTCTCTCACAATCCAAGATCCTGACAATTCAGCCAGGTGATTTACCGGGAGGGGGAATGGATAAAGAAGTAAATCATACATTGAAACAGATTCATTTCTAACCACACATTCACAGCTGGAAGCTACTAAACTATGTTCTTTTGGTGATTTGGTGGAGATGCTCTGCAGAACTGACTCTGGAACATTTCTCTTTTTAGTTTCAATAAACTGACAATGACTTTTAAATGCTGATATGGAAATACAGCATGTTAAGTTTCAAATACTGTTTGTTATCTGAGAAAACCCCGTGCTTTCAACTAAAAATTTCCTTAACACTTATTGTTAAGCATTTGGCTGCCAACAGGTCAGAGAAAATATAATAATTAGCAATTGTATATTGAAAAATAATGTCATTTGCAGTCGCATCAAAAAGTATAAAATATTTACAGATAATCTGTCTACAGATGTGCAAGTCTGCATACTCAACATGACAAAACATTGCTGACAGAATTAAAGAAGACATCAATAAATAGAATACATACCATGCTCATGGGTCAGAAAATCAGTACTGTTAAGATGTCAGTCTTCCCCAATCTGATCTATAGATTCAATGCACATTCAGTAACAATCTTACCAAACTTCTTTTAAATGAAACTGACAAACCGATGATAAAATTATGTGGAAATGCAAAGAACCGAGACTATAAACGCAAACTGGAATAAGAATAATACTGGAGAACATACACCACCTGATTTCAAAAATCCTTAAAACCATACAGTAACCAAGAAAGTATGCTTCTGGCACTGAGGAAGAAAAGTAATTCAAAAGGACATAATAAGAAATCCAGAAACAAATTCATACCTGTATGGACAACTGATTCTTGACAAAGATGCAAAGATAGTTGAGTGGAGAAAGGATAGTCTTTTCAACAAATTGTGCTGGGATAAGTTTATATTTGTATTCGCAAATATAAACCATAACCCATAAATCACATATACAAGCATCAACTTAAAAGGGACCACAGATCTAAATATAAAACCTAAAGCTGTACAATTCCTACCAGAAAACATGGGAGAAAATCCTTGTGTTTGGGGACTAGGGGCAGATATCATAAACGAGGCATCAAAACACAACGCATAAACAAGGAAATTAACAAATTGCATTTTCTAAACATTAAAAACGTTAGCTTTTTCAAAGACTTTGTTGAGAAAATGAAAAGAGAAGCCCCTAATAGGAAGAAAATGCTGGAAAATCATCAATTTAGGAAAAGACGTATCTAGGACAAAAAAAAAAAAAAAAAAAAAAAAAATCACCAAAGCCCAGTTAAAAGAAAAACAGTGACTTCAATAAAGAAATGAACAAAACTGTTGACTAGACACTGCACTATAGAACAGATACAAGTATAAATGGACACACAAAAAAGATGCTCTACATCATTGATCTTTGGAGAAATGTAAATGAAAACTACAATGAGACACTACTGAACTCCTGTGGGAATTATCATAATTTAAGACTGACCATAAGTCACTGGTAAGTTTGTGAAGGATGAAACTCTCATACGCTGCTGGTAGCATTAAAATATGGCACAACTATTTGGAAACAATTTGGCAGTTGTTACAATATTGATCTTATATTCTAAGGAAAGAACACACATTTCCATGGAAAGATTTATTCACAAATATTCAAAGCAGCTTTATTTACAAGAGCCCCAAATTGTAAGCATCTAAAATAGCCATCCACAGACTTAGAGTCTATAATACTGAGTGATCTCTCACAGAAACAGAAAACTGAGTACCACATGTTCCCACTAATAAGCAGAACTTGAACAATGATCATAGTTCTATAAGAAAGGGATTGGCAGTAGTGGGAAACTGCGGGGGGAGGGGGGATTGGAAGTTGAGGGAAACTGCCAGCAGAGGGGGGGCACACCTCTTCAACAAGGGTACCTGCATAATGAACATTTGTATGCCTAACGCTGAATTGTACCCCACATCTTTAAAATAAAATTTATTTTTTAAATAGCCATCAACAAAAGACTACAATGTGTGGTATAGACATATACCAGAATGTTATTTAACAATAAAAACAGAATAAACTTTTTATACATGCAACAAAATGGATGCATCTAAAACTAAACAGAGTGAATAAAAGAAGTCAGTTCTGGTTTTAAAAAAATACATGATTCCACTTGAATACATATCTTGGACATGAAATCGAATCTATAGTGACAGAAACGCTAAGTTTGCATGGGGCAAGGCAGTGGGAAACGTAGGCAAACAGAGCACTACAAAACTGAAAATGTTACGTCGTGGGAAATAGTAATAATGGTATTAGGTCTATGTGGTTATTTTATGGGACACAGCTGGGCATCATTTTTTTTTTTTTTTGGCGCCTCACTCCGTCGCCCAGACCGGAGTGCAGTGGCACGCTCCGGCCTCCGCAGCCTCGACCTGCTGGGCTCCAGCGATCCTTCCGCCTCAGCCTTCCGAGTAGCTGGAACTACAGGCGCGCGCTACCACGCCTGGCTAATTTTTGAATTATCGTAGGGATGAGGTCTTGCCAAGTTGCCTGGGCGGGTCCCGAACCCGCGGGCTCAGGCAATGCATTCACCTCGGCCTCCCAAAGCGCTGGGATTACAGGCTGAGCCACCAGGCCCGGCCTTGGCATCATTTAATACACTAAACTGTATTGTAATTATTGATTTTGAAAATACCAAATTCTTACATGACATTTTGAGTTTGTAAATTAACATTGGGTAAATTCCTGGCTTCTTAAATAAATTCATTGTAAACCTGGTTCGGTGGCGCAGCCTGTAATCCCGCGCCTCTGGGAGGCTGAGGTGAGTGGATTGACTGAGCCCGTGGGTTCAAGACCCGCCTGGGCAGCGAGACCTCATCTCTACAATAAATCAAAAATCAGCCGGGTGTGGTAGCGCACGCCTGTAGTTCCGGCTACTTGGAAGGCTTGAGGCGGAAGGATCGCAGGAGCCCAGCATGTCGAGGCTGCGGTGGCCAGGAGCGGCCACTGCACTCCAGTCTGGGCGACAGAGTGAGACTCCAACTCAAAATAAATAAATAAATAAATACATAAATACATAAATAAATTCATTGTAGAATGTACAAAACATAGCAACCATGAAAGTATATATATTATGATCTCAAACTGCTAGGATGATCTTCTAACGTCATATTTTAATATCCATCTGGGAGATACACGAGAATCATTTATATTATTTAAGCAGTCGGAAAAACATATGTAAGTTTATTGCAAATGCATGTTAAACATCAGCTTCCTCCGCAAGTGAACAGTTCATTAGTTTATGATAAAATAAGCCATCTCTAATATGGGCCTCCAGGGTTACAACAAAACTTTGGGCAATCACTAATTCTGAAAAAAAATGTAAACTGGCATTTCAAACTAACATTCGGAAAAGTGCTGGATTCTACAAAATTGCACTATGGAACGGATAAAAACGTGGCTACCAGGTAAGAATCTAAATTACAGTCTCACAACGCCTTCTAAGGGGCTTCAGAATTCAACACTCATCTGATGGGGGTGACGTGAACCACTGATTTTTATTTATACAGTCAGAAAAATACATGTAAATTTATTTCAGATTCATGGTATACATCAAGTTATTTCCTCAAGTAAGACAACCCATTGCTTTAGGACAAAGAAGGCGTCTCTAAGATGGGCCTCAAGGGCTACTACAAAGCACATAACTGCGGATAGGCTGAAATCGCACCCGATAAACTCTTCCAACGCTGAGATCAAAGTAGCTTCTCTACTTTCAGGATATTTTGCAAACTTTGCAAGTGCAACTCTACAACATGCTTCTGTTCTGATCTATGAACTCGCATGAGCCAGGCATCATATCCCACCAGGGGATGACAGTGCTGGGGATCTCCTGAGGACCGCTGCCTTCACATCTGGACTAGAAGTTTCAGTAGCCACCGCAACCGGATCTGCAGGACTTGCCTTTTCCAGACACCTGATATGAACTCAGACACCAGCATGACGATCTTCACATGGACAAGTGGGACCCAGCAACCTCCGAGCTTTATTAGAGCAAGTATATGTCTGGCACCATGCTGGGCGCTGGGTTAGAGACCAATGGCCACGATACAATTAGGTAGTGATCAAAACAACAGAAGGCACAATGGGTTTCTCACTAGGGCCCCTTTGTCCTCCTTTCCTCACCTATCTCCTAACAACAAATATGAAAAGGAATAAGAAGTGGTACGAATTCGTACGGACATTCCTGATTCTGCTACCACAGGGTTATGGGCTTGCACCGGGGTCATCACGGAAGGTTCCGGCAATCCTGTGGGTGTGCATTCTCAGGAGAGGTGAAACATGCTTCTCAGCTGGGGTCCGCCCTTCAAAACTCTTGGTAGTAAGCTGCCCTTCAGGGCACTCTTTCTGCTGTGTCTTCAGGGAGGGTCTAATAATAGGCCACAGCTCTACTGCTCTTTCTGTGCCTCGCTAGCTCCCCAACTATTCCTCTGGCCTTGCTTCGCAATCTTTGGATCTTGTAGAAACCCTGGCCCTCCCCAAAATGCCCCCTGCTCCTAGTCCCAGCTCTAAACCCGCTAAGAAATAGGACAAAAAACTACATGAACTCTATTCCCTGTGAAGGTGGCACTGGAAAATGTGACTTAGATTTGCTGGCATGTGGGCTACCAGAGAATGAACCCATAAGTGGACAGACGCGTCCACCCAGCAGTGCTGTGCTGCATTGGGACCATAGCGAAAGCCAGCACCGCAATACACATCTCTCTGCTGTCTCCAGAGGGAGCCCTGTCTACGTGTGCACAAAGAAAATGACTTTCTTGCCAAGGGCTATCCCTGTAGCAGGAGAAAGTGTTTCAGGACACCTTCTGAAAGTAAATAAACGTCCCTTGTTCAGGATGACTCTTCACTAAGCCAACTTCTGAGGCTACGGCAATGCTTACCAAGGCACACAGGTGCATACTCTTTGCGCCAACAATTCCATTTTAGAAGTTCATCTTCAGGACATAGGGAAGAATGTAGATAAGGATCTGGTTATAAAAACTGCCACCCTGATAATTCCTTTCTTTCACTTTTGGTCCTGAATTTAGATAGGAGGATCAAATGTGACACCAAACCCGTAACACAAACCCAGCCTGTTTCTGTTATCACATTATTAAAACGCTCCCAAGACAGTTCCCTGGACTCACAGAAGACACATTCAGCTTACTGTGCAAACAGCCACAAACACTGTGTCCGGAACTGCACTCTTCAGTAGTGTACAGACTGAAAAAAAAAATGCCTTCCACGGCGTGTTGATAACAGGGAATACTAGAACACTCTGAATAACTGGGATTGCGAAAAGTGATTATGTCATATCCAAAGGGTGGAATTCTAGAAGGCAACAAAGAAACTGTAGATGTACGAAGGAAGGAAAGAAGACTTTAGTTTAGAGGGAGAGACAGTCTGCAGATTAGGGTACACGGCTCCCAGGGAAATCCTCGACGAGCGTGCTCTGCAGAAGGGAGTGGGGGCTGGTGTCTGTGTGAGACAGGGTCAGTCCCTACACACATATTGAGGAAGGGTTAGGGAAAATCAGCGAATATTCATGAGGGAAGTCAGACACCTGTGCAGTGGGTAAACATATGTGTGGCCAACATTCCATATCCACTTCAAGGTGGAGTCGCAGCATTAGAATGAAGTGGAATTTGGCTCTTTGTGTCAAAAGGTGAACTAAAGGGCACAAAGACAGCTCATGGGCAGTCTCTACAAGCTGGCCGAAACTGGCTGGAGGTCTGCAGATATTTATCAGTAAAGAATGTTTTCAAGACCGGGCCTCTGTCCACAAGGTTGGGGGCGTTGGTAGGCTGGCATCAGGCCATTGTAGTCGGTTGAGAAAACGCCCGACTGTAGTTGTTCAGCAATGGTTTTCAGGAGCTGCTTTCTGCTCCACTATAGGGGAGAAACTTTACGGCTGTTGAGAACACAGGGCTACGTGACTAATCCCTCATCCTGCTAGCTGCTAGATGTTTGGTGTGTCTGTCTCACTTTTGTCCATTTCGTTTTTATGCTGGGGTGTATTTTAACACGAGTTGCAATGAGAACAAAAAAGAAGAACAATCTTTTACCTATTGCATCAGCCATGATTCCCATTATTTTAAATGTGTAAGGAAAGTGACTCATACTGGAGTGTTAGAGATATAAAGTAGTAATAGTATTTTGAATTTATTACCTCTATAAAATCTTATGCTTTCCAGAGTTTTAAAGGAACACTCCCAAGAACTCATAAAGAAATGCTTTACAAGATACTCGCATACATAAACAAGGGTGTTCAGTGTAATATTGTTTGTCATGGACAGCATGGTTAGAACATTAAGCTTTCACCACAAGGGTGCTGGTGAAATAAAGTTTGGGGCATCCTATGATGAAACACTGTGTCTATATGAAATATTTAAATTATGTTGCAATTTCAAGTGTGATCACAAATGTATTTACGTAGAAAAGTGGCCACAGTAGACACAAGGGCATTTTACAAAGGTGGCAGGTAGCCCGGATCCATTTTTGTTCATCGAGATTTCCTGCTATTTATCCAGAGGCTTCAAAGCATAAAAATAAAAATGATCTTTCTATTTCTCTGACATAGAGCCTTCTCTTTAGCATGGTAAGAGGCTGGACTATCTGTCTGGTGGCCTTCTGTATTCCCGTATCCTGAGAATGCCTCCGTTTTCATCCAGACTTCTAGAAAGCTCTGTCTGTCGATTGTCTGTGACCTGTCAGCCTGAAACCACAGCTGCTCCTAGTTAGTCTTAATAGTTAATAGAATTAATAAAAGAGGAAAAGGGGGGAAAAAAAGCTCAGTCTGTTGCAGCACTATTCACAATACCAAAAACATGGAACAAAACAAAAAAAAACAAACTCTGGTGAGTTTGGGGCCACAGCCCCTCCCTCCCACCGTCTTGCTCAGGGATGTTCAAGCTGCAGTTCATGCTTGCGTCACCAGGGGACACCAATGTACCACCAGCCTCAAAATTCTGTATAGAAAGAAGTGTAGGAGAGGGAAAAAACAGCACCTCTTAAAACCCAGCTTAGGAACCGATGTACAGAATGGTTCTAATTCTTTTTAAATATTTTAAATTGACAAATAATTGCACATATTCATGAGGTATACGTAGTGGTATATCGATGTGAAAAATATACAGTGATCAGACGGACTGATTAGCACATTCATCATTTCAAGCATTTATCTCTTTTGCTGTTGGGAAGGACTTTTTTTTTTTATGAAAAAAGGACTAATAGGCTTAAAACACGACTGTAAGAACATAACGATTATACACCAAGTCGCTCTGCCACGCCTTGGCTGTCCCTTGCTGGTGAGTACAGGGCAGCTCACAGCAGACGGTAGGTGACCGAGAGAGGATGGTGCCACTGAATGAGATCTGAACCACTGTGTCCCCAGTGTTCTGGAGATGGGATGGCTGAGAGGGGGTGGGAGGTCTGGGAAGGTTGTACAGGCCTAGGGTGCCGAAGGGTGAACACCCTGCTCTCTGAGAAGGACTGCTCTAAGGAGGGAAGAGAAGAAATCCAGGAATGTGGTGTTGATGTGGGCCACCAGGAAAGGCACTGCTTCAGTAGACACGTGAATATTCCAAAAAGAACTAGTATCGTAGTCAACACAGTTTCTTACACTTCTCACTCTTTACAAAACTTACCCCTTTTCATTAAAAGAGAACAAACGTGGAGACGGCTGTGTTGCCTCCCGGCGCAGCTCCGAGGAGACAAGGGGGTCAGCAGGGGAAGGAGGGGGATGGAGGTTGGAGCTTAATGAACAGGGCCAGACAGAATTTTCTGGAGTTGTTACGAGCCAGTAGAAATCTCTCTGTATTCATCATTTCTCTGGGACAGAAAAAAAAAAAAGCCCATTTTCAGAGATACATAAAACTGAGAATGAAATAGAGTTCCAATCCATACAGCGGACAAGGCTGCAACCCTCAGTTACATCTGAAGTGGTGGAGCTAGAACACACACACACACGGAACATATTCATTTTCTTTCATCTATTTTGTTTCCCCAGGAAATACAACACAATGAAGGCTTTTCCAAAGTAAGGAATATCTGAGCACTTTATTCAGTTAATCTGTTCACAAGTAT
>NW_007231413.1:23874-88264 GCF_000164805.1 Carlito syrichta | reverse complement strand
TCAGCTGGGTGTGGTAGCACATGCCTGTAATTCCGGCTACTCGGAAGGCTGAGGTGGAAGGATCGCCGGAGCCCAGTAGGTCGAGGCTGTGGTGGACAGGAGCGGCCACTGCACTCCAGTCTGGGCTACAGAGTGAGACTCCAACTCAAAAAAAAAAGAGAGAGAAATGGTTAAAAGGACTCAGTCGCAAGCAACCATTGGCCATTGCCTTGCTAGACTCTGGTGTGGCCATGTGCTCTTTGAGCTATGGCTGTTGCCATGCTTCCTTGCTTTAGTCCCCCCCCCCACCTTGGGGAGGTGAATCTTCTTTCTCCCTTCTCTCCCTCTAATTTACTTTTAAGTAAACTTTTCTTTCTTAACCTTTTTTTGTGTCACAATTCTTTGCGTTTACTTGGATCTCTGGGCTGTCAGTGCACACCTCTGGCTTGCTGGCTCTGGCAGTGCTGTGCCTCCCTGCGCCTCTCCACCCTCACCCTGTGCATACCCTAACAGTGAGAAATCCAGTGGAATTTGGTGCAGTCACCATATGGTGCAGTCTTTATCACTATCTAGGTCTAAACCATAAATCATTACTTCTAAAGGAAACCCTGTAACCCTTAAACAGTCATTCCACATTCTCCTTTTCTCCCAAGGCCAGGCAACCACTAATTTCATTCTGTGTCTGCATATTGGTCTATTCTGGATATTTAATATAAGTGGACTCATATAAGATGTGGTCTTTTGTGTCTGGCGTCCTTCACTTACCATGATGTTTTTAAGGATTATCACCTTGTAGTATGTATCTGTATTTTATTCATTTATATAGTATTCCATTATGAATATACCAAATTGTTTATCTATTAAGGCTACTGACAGTTGGGATTTTGGCTATATTTTAGCTATTGTGAATGGTGCTGCTAGGAACATTGTATATGTGTGGTGGTGTGGGTATGACCAGAGTTGCAGATGTGAAAGTACTCACCAAGACAGTTGTGAATTAAGAAAGGCAGATTTATTAAAGAGAAGATGCATTGTGAAGGGCACAACTGACAGAGGAAGCAGAGAGAGTTTGCTGTCTGCTGTCTGCAATGGGGCAGTGCTAGAGGAGTGTTTTTGTAGGCGCGGTGTCATGGTTTAGGGGCCTGGAATTGTCTTTGGGGGGAGTCTGCAAAAGGACATTTCCAGAGGTTTGTTAAGTGGCTGACTGTGGTGTTTTTTTCTTTAAAATAAGGTTGGTTACAGCAACAGCTAACTAGCAACAAATGGTTAATTACTTTTTGTTTTCTGCAAATGCTTACCAGCTGGCTAAGGAGCTTTTATAGCTCTTTGCTGTTATCAGTGAGTCTCTTGTAACATTTGTAAACTCTTGTCCTGAGATTTCCTCCCTCAATTTACTCAATCGCTACTGGTGAAATCAGGCCTTTTATTCCTCCACATGTTTGTATACAAATTTTTGTTTAAATGTTTGTTTGCCATTCTTTTGATTATGTAGTTAGGCATGCAATTGCTGGTTCATACAGTTAATCTATGTCTAACTTTTTGAAGAACTACCAAATTGTTTTTCACAGCAGCTGCACCATTTAACATTCCTACCCACAATGTATAAGATTTCCGTTTCTCCATTTCCTTGCTAATACTTGTTATTTTACTTTATTTACTATAGCCATCCTCATGGATGTCAAGTGGCATCTCATGATATTTATTTGCACTTCCTTGATGAATAATGACACTGAGAATCTTTTCATGTGTTTGTTGCTCATTTGTATATATTCTTCAGAAAAATATCTATTCAAGTTCTTTGACCATTTTTTGTATTGTTTATTGTTTTGTTGTTATATATCTGTATATACATGTATATACACACGTGTATCTTATAGCTCAACAAAAAACATATATATATATTCTGAATACTAGACTATTAGAATATTATCAGATGTATTATTTATGAATATTTTCTCCTATTTGTGACCATCTTAACACTCTTTTTGTTTTGTTTTTTGTTTTCTTTTTTGTGTTGGAGTCTTACGCTTTCACCCAAACTGGAGTGCAGTGGCAGCTCCCGGCCACCGCAGCCTTGACCTGCTGGGCTCTGGTGATCCTTTTGCCTCAGCCTTCCAAGTAGCGGGAACTACAGGTATGCGCTACCATGCCCAGCTAATTTTTTGATTTATTGTAGAGATGAGGTCTCACCAAGGTGCCCAGGCAGCTCTCAAACCTGTGGGCTCAAGCAATTCACTCACCTCAGCCTCCCAAGCGCAGGATTACAGGCTGAGTCACCGAAACTGGCAACACGCTTTTTATAGTGTCCTTTACTATAAAATGTGCTTAATAAAACAGGTTAAACCTGTTTTATTGTTTGTGCTCATTCTTTTGGTATCATACATAAGAAACCATTTCAAATCAAGGTAAATATAGACATTCTGTATGCTTTCATATAAGAATCTTATATTCTTAGCTCTTATATTTAGGTATTTGATTCCTTTTAAATTAATTTTTTTTTTGAGTTGGAGTCTCACTCTGTCACCCAGAGTGGAGTGCAGTGGCCGCTCCCGGCCACCGCAGCTTCGACCTGCTGGGCTCTGGCGATCCTTCCGCCTCAGCCTTCCAAGTAGATGGAATTACAGGCATGCGCTACCACGCCCGGCGGATTTTTTTTTTTTTTTTGATTTATTATAGAGATGAGGTCTCGCCAAGTTGCCCAGGCGGGTCTCGAACCCGCGGGCTCAGTCAATCCTCTCACCTCAGCCTCCCGAATGCGTGGGATTACAGGCTGAGCCACTGAGCCTAGTTTAAATTAATTTTTATTTATAATGTTAGGCAAGTGTCCAATGTCATATTTTTATATATGGACATCTGATTTTCTCAGTACCATTTGTTGAAGAGTTCATTCTTTACTCATTAAATAGTCCTGGCAACCTTGTGGAAAATCAGTTAATGATGTATAGGCTTATTTCTAACTCTCAATATAATTGCATTTATCTCTATGTTTATCCTTATAATAGTGCCACATTATTTTGATTACTGTAGCTATGTAGTAAGTTTTGAAAGCAGGAAGTATGAGTTGCCCAAGTTTTTTTTTTTTTTTTCCAAAATTGTTTTGTTCATTTGGGTTCCCTCGCAGTTCCACGTGACCTTAAAAACTAACTTTTGCTGATGTTGCAAAACATGTTTTTGGGATTTTAATAGCTGTAACATTGAATTCATGGACATTTTGTGTAGCAATGAAATCTTGACAATATTGTCTTCTAATGAAAAACTACGGATGCCTTTCAATTTAATTGTACCTTCTTTAATTACATTTAACGTTGTTTTGCATTGTTTACAAACAAATGTAAAACTTTCTGGGTTAAATTTATTGCTAATATTTTATTCTTTTTATGCTATTGTAAATGACATTGTTTTCTTCATATTATTTTTTAATTGTTTATTGCTAGTGTATAAAATGCAACTGAATTATTATTTTTTTTTTAATTTTGAGTCAGCGTCTTACTCTGTTGCCCAGGCTAAAGTGCAGTGACATGATCATGACCCACTACAGCGTTGACGTCCTGGGCTCAGGCATGTTTCCACCCCAACTTCCCATAAAGCTGAGATGACAGACATAAGCCACAAAATCCAGCTATTTTTTTGTTTTGTTTTTTTTAGAGATGAAGTTTTTCTATGTTGCCCTGGCTGGTCAGGAATTCCTGGACTTAAGCAATCCTCCTACCTCAGCATCTCAAAGTGTTTGGATTACAGGTGTGAGCCACCATGCCTGTATGATTTTGTAAGTCGATTTGGTATTGAGCAACTTTGCTGAAATGTTTTATTAGTTAATTTTTTTGCATAGTTTCTTTAGGATTTCTTCCTTTCTTTTTGGATACCTCTATATTCCCTTGACAGATGATCTCCAGTTCTCTGTTTGCCAAGCTCCCACATAATTCCTTCTTTCTTCCTTTGTGAACCCTGAGCATGGTCTTAAAATTTAGACATTTCTTATTTGTCAGCTGTATATCTGACAAAGGCCTAACATCTAGAATCTACAAGGAACTCAAATGTGCAGAAAAGAAAAAACAACTCCATTAAAAAGTGGGCAAAAGCCATGAGCAGACACTTCTCAAATGGAGATATTTGGGAAGCCAAGAGACATGAAAAAGTTCTCAGCCTCACTCATCATCAGAGAAATGCAAATCAAAACCACACTGAAACATCACTTAACCTCCAGAATGGCCATCAGTAATAAAACAAACAACAGATGTTGGAGAGGATGTAGAGAAAAAAGAATGCTTGTACACTGCTGGTAGGAATGCAAACTAGTGTAATCTCTTTGGAAGACAATGTGGCAATTTCTAAAAGAACTAGAAATTGATCTTCCATATGACCCAGTAACCCACCTATTGGGAATATACCTAGAGGAACTAAAATCATCTACAAAAAAGATACCTGCACGTGCATGTTTGTTGCAGCTCTATTCACAATAGCAAAAACATGGAACCAACCATGCTGCCCATCGAAGCTGGATTGGTTAAAAAAAATGTGGTACATATACACAATGTAATATACCGCCATAAAGAAGGACAAACATATTGACTTTGCAATAACTTGGATGGGTTTAGAGTCTATCATACTCAGTGATCTACCACAGAAACAAAAAACAGAGTGCCATATGTTCTCACTCATAAGTGGACCTTGAGCAATTATTGTAATACTATAAGAAAGGGGTTGGCAGTAGTGGGAAACTGCCAGGGAAGGAGGTGGGGTTTAGGAGTTAGAAACTGCTGGGGAGGCAGGGCACACTTCTTCAACAAGGGTAACTGCTTAATGAACTTTTGTATAGCTAACTCTGAATTGCACCCCACATCTTAAAAATAAAGAAAATAAATAGACATTTCTCTCTTTGGTGACATTTTGGTCTCACTGGAGAGGTCTCACAGCATTCTCCTTTGACCTTAAATGCTCATTGTTTTTCATGGAGTGAGTTGTGTCACAGAATGGGGCAGACCGTACTTGCTTCAGGAGTGTTTCATCAATTTCTTGCTTCTTGACTAAGCTTTATTAGCCCTTTAACCTCATGGTGTTTAGAGCTATCCTTTTTTTAGTACCATATAATTAAGTTTATATTTTAAAAATACAAGTATCTTCTCCCAAAACAGTATATTTTTCCATTTCAAATAAAGAGCAATAAAGTTTTCTTTGTACCAAGTGAAAACAGACCCCAGCCAAATCCCTGACTGAGTGATGCCCCATTTCCTGTTGGGAATGTGTGGGTGATGTTGGTGCAACAGACTGAAACTAAATGTGTCCTGATCAGTTATGAAGGTCTCTTACATACCAACCTCCTGTCCAGGACATATTGCTCCATTACCCTTGGAGTTTAAAACTATCATGGATTCTTTTTATTTTTCTGTCTTAATTTCAGTGTGACCCATGTCCTTCCTTCCACTCCTCCCCTTGTTTGGGAGAGCCTTGTGACTGCTGCTGTAACCACATCACACTACCTCTCCTGTAGTAGCATGCCACTAGGTGGCTCCACAGGCAGGTGCCAGCCTGGCTCATGAGGTCCTTCTCTAGCCCTGCCAATGGCAGTCAAGGTGCTTAGAGCTTGAAACAAAGGACATTTCCAAGGAACTCCATCTCAGGCCCATTCTAGACCACATTTGTGGGCAGCTCTGCTGTAGTCTGATGATCAGGTTTTGATGCTCAGGGGATACTGAAACTGCATTCCCCTTCCCATTCTTCCAGCTCGGTGAAGCCTCTTGTCCTTTTATTTCTCAAGGGTAAAGCCTGTGTCTACTCTCCCAATCAGATAACCTGGGCCAGTTGGCTTGATGGGACTCTAACTTCACCACACAAGGGCTGGTTCTGGGGCATTATCCAGACATTCTTCCCAGAATCCTGAGAATCCCTGCATGGCAGGATCTTCCATTTGACTCTGAAAGCAGCAGTTGAAGATACTTGGGAGTCTCAGGCAGACCTCCTACAGCTCCTACTGGCTGCCACAAGCTGCACTTTGGTCAGTTCAAAGTACTGACAGTCACAGGGGCTTCTTTTGCTGGCCCAGCTGTATCAATAGACATGGAAATGGTGTGAGGCATGTTCTCAGCATGATGTGAACTTTGTAGGTGGATGAGTTATCCCAGGAGCACATAGGGACTGAGAAGGGATGAGGCCTGGGTCTGAGAACATTGACATGTTACTGAACAGAGTAAGAGCATCTCAGGAGGGACCCTGCGAACAGAAGCCAGAGAGGAGAGAGAATCCAGGAAGTGTATGCAATGTTCTTAAATGCTGAGCTTCTGTCTTGAGGGGCACAGGAATCTCAGACTGCCAAGCTAGGTCCTATAATACCTGCCTGCAGCTGGCTCTTCAGGCATGTGGGCCTGCCAGTTAAATGCTCTAAAGATGTGGAGCTTGCTGTCTTGAGTCCACAGCTTCAGACAGTCCCACAGGAGCACAGAACACCTCATTCCCCTCATCTGAGGGACATTTGAGAAAGGAAAGACTGCTAAATGTAGCTGATCTGGTGGGAAGCTCTTGCTACTATATGTTTCCAAACCCTCCAGAACTTTCTAACAAGCAAATAGCCTTTGAGGACAAGGGGACTAAGGTGTTCTTCCAGGCCTGTTCTTCTACAGTGCAAGATGGTATAAGGGGAGAAGTCACAAGAAATTCACATTTCTAGAACTCCTGATGAGTATGTTACTTTGTTCAGGAGCCCAAAGTTTTTGTGAGAATGTGTGTCTGCCATAATCTTGTTTTAACATGGTGAGATCAATTCCATCTCAGTTTATGATTGGGATCTCACTGAATGGTAAGTAGAAGGCAAACTAAATCAAAACATTGCTATTTTCAAGTAGAATCCTTAGGGTGCTTGGACAACTCAGTGTCATTAGAGAACTTAGACAGCACACAACTTCTCCCCTGCTCTGTTGGTGATGGAGAAAAAACAGCAGAGATACCACAACCACAGAAAACTTCCCTGGGAGTGAGGGAGGGAGGAGGAAGGTGGACAAGGATGCCTGAGTGGACTGGACGCCCTTCCCCCACCCAGACACAAAATCTTGCCTTTTTATTGTCCTCCAGCTTTTCAACTCAACTTTAGCCCCACCCATCACTGGGGTGGCCACAGGTACCCTGGCCCAGTGTGACAAGTTGGGAATCTCCTGCCTCTGCTGGACCTCAGACCTCCCTCTCCTGCAGCCCCAAACCAAGCTGCACACCCTGACACTTCCCCCCATGGTTTATGATGTAGTGCAAGGGATGTTTGATCAGGTGCTTTAACTAGACACAAACAGCTGCTTCAGTGTGTAAGTACATCCTATGTGCTCTAGAATAGTCTTTTCCCGACTCTAAGTGCTTTCACTCGGTACCAAGAAACCAGCTCCTCCTCCAGGTGTTAAAAGTGATCTCATTGAATGGAAGTGAAGGACAGTCATTGTTTTCATGTGCTGTCCAAGAGCAGAGCATTTTCATGACAATCTTAAAGGAGAGTGGGAAGCTCTTGTTCAGTTTTCCATCCCAGGAATGAGCCCAGGGCCTCAACTCCACATCCTCTCCCCTCTAGTCCTTTTCACCACAGTGTAGGTCATGCACGTTCCTTCTTTCTCAACTGCTGCATCATTCACCTGAGACCGCCTTGTCTTATGTGTACAATTGGGGACCCCAAAACCCGAATTTTTTGTGGGGAAGGGTGAGTCTTTTGTAGTACACTCAGAATTTTTTTCTCCTGATCAAACCATTCACTAAAGTTTTTAACGGGAAGTTTCGAGATGGCTGTATCATGATTTGCTAAGGAACCGTCCCCAGTTGTGGCAAACAGTGACCAGTTCTACCACATAACAATGCATCTGCCCACAGCAGGTTGAGTGATCAGCAGTCTTTGACTAAAAATAGCATGTCTCCCACTTCTCACTCTCTCTTTTACTGGTTCTTGCCCCAAGCCACTTTTGTTGTTGTTTTATACTTTTAAATATTTTTTTTCTAAATTTTTGAGTCAAATTCTCACTCTGTGGCCAAGGCTGGAGTGATTGGCATGATCACAACAACCACAGACTTAACCTGCTGGTCTCAGGTGATCCTTTTGTCTTATCCTTCCAGATAGCTGGAACTACAGGTGCATGCCACCGTGCCTGGCTAGTTTTAATATTTATTGAAGAGACAAGGTCTCACCAAGTTGCCCTGGCTGGTCTCGAATCCTTGGGCTCAGGCTCTTACATCTGCCTCCCCAAATGCTGGGATTACAGGCATGAGCCACTGTACCTGGCTACTTTTTTAAAAAAATATGAACAAGTTATTACATATTAATTATACTTTAGTAGAAGAGATTTAAAAATAGGCTACAGCCAAAGGAAGAGGGAATTCGCACTGAAGACTGATAAAAGGATGCCACAGGTCTGGAAACTCACAGAAATAAGGAAAGGAGGATGGTGAATATGCAAGGTTTCCCTTAAAGAAGGGTCTGAGATGACACAGGTGGACAGTCACCTCAACCCTGGACTTCAGAGCAAAGACCCTACATCCCAAACTGCAGGGAGCAAGACTTCCTGTTTCCTGGAGGCAGTTTTCTAGGAAGAAGTTGCTGTATGTGACTGTGAGGGCAGAAAGGGAGGAGAAGCCTCCACTCCCTGACTGGACCGTGGGTGAACCTGGTCCCATGAGTTTGGCAGTAGCATCAGAAGCCACAGGCTAGGCCTGAGTAGCAGCTGCCAGGCACTCACCTTCCTGGTAGAGGAAGTAGGTTTTTGTTTCACTTCCCTGTGGCTCTGGAGCACTGTGTAAATTTTGAGGCCTTTGTCATAGGCCTGACAGAAATAACCAGCCTCATCTCCAGGCTGGAGCCCAGTGATTGTCAGGGAGCCCGAGGAGCCAGACTTGGAACCAGAGAATCGGTCAGGGACACCCGAGGGCCGATTGCTATTACTATAGATGAGGAGTTTGGGGGCTGCTCCTGAAAGCTGCTGGTACCAATGCACAGGATACCCAGCTCCGATGTTGCTGCTGCTTCCAGTGCAGGAGATGGTGACCCTCTGTCCTAGATTCCCAGAGACTGACGCTGGCTGAGTCAGCACAGACTGGGCCTGGGATCCTAGAAATGAGAGAGACACACAAATGGTGATTCGGGGTTCAGAGACAAGAGGAGTAAGCTGGGCTTCAAGGTTTTTCCAGGGCCCATCCCCTGGCCCCATATCTAGTCACCTGTACAGAAAGCGAGGAAAGTGAGCAGGAGAGGGGACCAGTCCATAGTGAATATTCTGCCTTCTGTGCCAAAAACTGAAGCAGTGCTTCCCCCAAATCTCTCCCTTTCCCTCTTCATACCATAAGTGTGGGAGGGTCCATTCATGCAAATGAGGCCACCCCCAAAATTTCTGATCCTATCCTGAGCCCTGGATCAGCTCTTTGTCTGAGGGTGTCAGGGTGATGGGCAGGGGTGGCGCTGTGGGGGTTGGGGGAGGAGAGGACACAGCTGTGAGACTTGAGCAGAAAGCACACAACAGGGAGGACCAGGTGACTGGTCCCAGCTCTGATCACACCCCAGCCCCTCAGGAACAGGCTCTGAGCGCCCCTTGGTGTCCAGGCCCAGAAATACCATCCTATGACAGTGACTAGAGCCCCTCAGAGCAAGCCTTGCCTCCCTGCTGCTCTGTCCTTAGGTGCTTGTCTCAGGGCCATGCCAAGAGGCCCCTAATGTAGCCTCCCCACTACCTGAAGGCAGGTTATGCTGAATCAGACTCCTCAGGGATGAGTCTGTCCATGACTCCCTTGCTTGTTCGTTGGATCATGAAGGACTCCAATCTCTTATACAAAATCTTTAGATCAGGGCCAAGGTCAGAGCAGACTAGTTCCCATGAACTGTGCCTGAAACCTGATTCTTTCCTCTCTTGTGATTCCTCCTTGGTGGCCAGCTCTCTTCTTCCTCTGTGATTCCTTCAGTGCTGAAGAGAAAGGGAGTTTTTCTTTCAATGGTTTGATAGGGGGGAAGAAGCTGAGTGTGCATTCCTAGAAAGTTATGAGGTAGAAATCCTTACTGGTTTATGTTTCCACAAACTTCAACAAAACTCATTGTTATACTATGACCTGTGATTGATTCCTAGTAATCTATTCTAAGCACAAAATACAGTTTTCAAAGAGTCATTTGAAATGACATTATTTACAGTATTTGTGGGAAATGCAGTAATGTTCAAGAATGTAATGTGTTAAACCTTTAAGTTACTTGGGCCAGTGCCTGGTTCCAGATGAGCCTGTTGTGAGTGCTGTTGTGATCAATGGTTCCAAACAGAGGGTTAGGGAAAAAAATATGGTGTATTTTCAAGAATGATTGTTGTCAATTTGTTTTAAAATGAGAAAAAATAATAATCTCTGACTTGAAGAAACAAGATGTATATTATTATTTTGTCAACAAAATCAAGTTTCTGCAAAAAGATAATACCATTTTCTCATACCACCAGAAAAAAACAAAGGTTTTTAGAAGAGTTCTGGAAGAATAAACACCAGGCTTTGACCTATTTTATTTTGAGAAACCACCTGACTTAGAGAGGAATAGCAGGATTGTCTGTCTGACATCTTTATTTTGAGTGTGTCACAATGTGGTCCTGCTATTATGAAGTTTTAAATTCATGATGTTTTAAAATCAGATTAATAAATGTCTAAAGTAGTCAAGTAAACAAAACAGGTCTATATATGTATCTGAAAGAAAATATACATTTTAATTTTAAATTTATCAGCATAACCTTGTGATATTATTTTAAAGTCTTTTTTAAACAGGCAGTTTTAGATTTGATGGTTTAAATCACAAGGCAGTTTTTTATAAAACTTTATTCATTAACATGTGGAAGCCTGTGCTTGCAACCTGCGTTTTCTTTGCTTTTTTTTTGAGTTGGATTCTCTCTCTGTTGCCCAGACTAGAGTGCAGTGGCATACTCGTGGCCACCACAGCCTCCACCTGATGGGCTTAGGTGATCTTTCCGCCTAGCCTTCCAAGTAGCCAGAACTACAGGCATGCACCACCAAGCTTGGTTAATTTTTTGATTTATTGTAGAGATGAAGTCTTGTCAATCACCCAGGGTGTTCTTGAACCCATGGGCTCAGACAATCCTCTCACCTCAGCCTCTCAAAGTGCTGGGATTATAGGCATGAGCTACCGCACCTGTCCCGCAAGTTGCATTTTCTAAAAATTGCCTCCACTTTGATGATGCCATGCTTTTTTAATAGCAAATTTTGTTTTCTTTTTTGTTTCAGTTTAATGAACAGGATTTCCTAGACTGAGCAGTCTCTCACACCCAGACAAGGCTGTCTATGTCCACTTTTTGCCTGTAAGTGCTCTTCCTGGTTGGTACCCTTCAGCTTTCAGGCTGTGGGCCGTGACACGAGCATGCCCTCAGCTGAATCTCCTAGTGAAGCCCCATCCTGGACTCAAAGCAATGTAGCCAATGAGGTGAGAGGCCATTCTGCATTTAGTAAATAATAATGAAGCACCTAACTTGTGTTGAGTGCAGAATTTGGCAGTGGATTTACCAGGCTGAGCTAGATAGCTTCATCCCTGCTCCATGGAACTGAACTTGATGAGCAAAAATAAGAGTTTAAATCATACAAGTGTCTCCATTCTTCACATTCACCACTGGAGCCAGTAGACCACTGGAGTCCCTGGCACACTTGGTTCTGAAGTTATAAAAAACGGTAGTAACATGGGAAGGAGGGATGATAAAAAAACATAAAGAAATGAGGGAATAGTTCTTGGGTTTAAGTAAAAATGATGAGAAGTTCATTAAGTAGATGCTTTTGGGATAAGACAGAAAAGAACAACAAGATCTAGGTGAAGGGACTGCCAGGGAATGAGAGATTAGGATTTGTAAAGCAAAGGGAAGTTGGCAGGGCCAGGGCTTTAGTGATCCAAGAAGATGAGCTTGATCAGGACAAGGAGGCTGCTGACTGGTGGGTCACGATATGCAAAACTTGCTTTGGCAGGACCAGAAGGTGGGCTGGGTCTCTGCCTTAGCGAGTGTGGTTTGAAGAATGCCAGAAAAAATTGAAAGAGGAAGTAAACTCCCCTTCAGGAAAGACTAGATGAGAAGTATAAGATGGAGACTTCCACATGTCCTTTTTGGAAATTATCTAAATTTGGAATCTTGTTAATTTGTGGATTTCTGTCAAAGGAGAGGATAAACACAATTTTTCTGGACCAATTAACCTGTATGGTATGGATATCAGCTAGTTTATCTCCAACATGCAAAGTTTGCTTTAAATATCCTTTCTTCTTGGACTATATACTATGTTTGAAAATGTTCTTTAACCAAGCTTTACCATCTTACTGGTATCCTCATTAACATAGCAGTTGAACAAAATATTTGACATATGTTCTTTCTATATTTTGATAAGTCACATGTTTATCTTTTTAAAAATTATACTCTGACCTTTTGTAGTGTATCCACTAAATGCCTAAGGAGAACTGCCTACCATGTATATCTATTGAAGGTATTACATATGAATAGTGAACTCTATATAAACTCAGGAATACTTCTCTTGCAACCTATAGTGATTCTTAAGATGTAGTATACATTTACTTTTGGGGATTTTGACCTTTTTTTAAGTTCTATTTTGTAGAGTTGAGGTTTCACTATGTTGGCCAGGCTAGTCTCGAATGCCTAGTCTCAAGGGATTCTCCTGCTGGGCTCGGTGGCTCAGCCTGTAATCCTGTGCCTTTGGGAGGCTGAGGTGAGTGGATTGGCTGAGCTCACGGGTTCGAGACCCGCCTGGGAAGGCAAGACCTCATCTCTACAATAAATCAAAAATTTAGCCGGGCGTGGTAGCGCACGCCTGTAATTCCGGCTACTCGGAAGGCTAAGGCGGAAGGATGGCTGGAGCCCAGCAGGTCGAGGCTGCGATGACCGGGAGTGGCCACTGCACTCCATTCTGGGCGACAGAGTGAGACTCCAACTAAAAAAAAAAGAAGATCCTCCTACCTTAACCTGGGATTAGAGGTATGAGCCACCATGCCTGTCCTGACCTTGTTTTTTTTCTTGATATCCTTTACTTTTATGAGACAGTGGATTGTATATGAATATTTGTGGTCACCAGCCTATATGTGATGACTGAGCTGGGAAAGGGGTTGAGAAAATAACAAGAGTCTAGTATATAAATAACAAAGTGGCTCTAGCACTGAGGACATAGCATATTATTGGTTAGTGACAGAGCAATGATGGAAGGGCACAGAGAAGAGTACTTGGTTTGAGAAAACCAGGAGAGTGCATTCTGGGCTCTTAACAGTTGACTTTGTGTCATGAAGGGGCAAAGTCACAGGTGATCTCAGCTCCCAGGACACAGAAAAGGAGGAAGACTAAGATAGCATCAAGATGACCAGGACTCCATGAGGTGGATAATGTCAGCAGTGTCCCAGGGGTGACCTGGGAGCAGTTGAGTTGCAATAGGAATAGAAAGAGACCTCACATGGCATGTGTGGTAGGGGGAGAGGTGCTGGTACTGGGCCCCTGGGTCCAGACATCACCTGAGGAAGAGCAGTGAAGGAGAAGCACCCATATAACGGCAGGTAGCTGGACGTCTGGTTTCACTTTTTCATTTTAATATTTTTAGAGACAGGTTCTTGCACTGTTACACAGACTGGAGTGCAGTGATGTAGTCATGATTCACTACAATCTTGACCTCCTGTTCTCAAGAGATCCTCTTGCCTCTGCTTCCTGTGGAGCTAGGACAATCAGCATGAGCCATCATGCACAAAAAATTTAATTTATTTTTTGTAGAGACAGGGGTCTTTCTATGTTGCCCAGGGTGGTCTTGAACTCATGGTCTTAAGAAGTCATTCACCACATCCTCTCCAGTATCTGCTATTTTTTGAGTTATTGATAATGGCCATTCTGACTGGAGTTAGGTGGTATTTCAGTGTAGTTTTAATTTGCATCTCCTCGTTGATTAGTGAGGTTGAACATTTTTTTCATGTGTCTGTTGGCAGCTTGTATGTCTTCTTTTGAGAAGTGTCTGTTCATATCTTTTGCCCACTTTGTAATAGGATTGCTTGTTTTTTCTTTTCAGTATGTTTGAGTTCCTTGTAGATCTAAGATGTTAGGCTTTTGTTAGACCTGGAGTTGTCAAATGCTTTTTCCCAGTCAGTGGGCTGTCTCCCTGATCTCTTGATGGTTTCTTTGGCTTTGCAGAAGCTTGTCAGTTTAATGAGGTCCCACTTGTCTATCTTATCTCTTTTTATTGTTTGTTTTTTGTTTTCTGTTTTTTTGAGTTGGAGTCTCACTCTGTCAGCCAGACTGGAGTGCAGTGGTCACTCCCGGCCACCGCAGCCTCGAACTACTGGGCTCTGGTGATCCTTCTGCTTCAGCCTTCCAAGTAGCCGGAATTACAGGCATGCGCTACCACGCCTGGCTGATTTTTTTGATTTATTGTAGAGATGAGGTCTCACTGCCCAGGTTGGTCTTGAACCTGCAGGCTCAGGTAATCCACTCACCTCAACCACCCAAAGGCGTGGGATTACAGGCTAAGCCACTGAGCCTGTCTGTCTATCTTATCTCTTATGGCCCGTGCATTTCGGGTTTTGTTCAGGAATTGGATGCCAGTTCCAATTTCCATAAGGGTGTGTGCTGCATTTTCTAAGGTTCTTATGGTTTGAGGTTTACATTTAGGTCTTTGATCCATTAGAGTTAATTTTTGTGTACGGGGATAGATAGGGGTCTTGTTTGAGTCTTCTGCATGTGGTCAGCCAGTTTTCTCAGCAACATTTACTGAAAATGTTCTCCTCTCCCTAGTGGTAGGTGGTGGAGGCTTTGTCGAAGATGAGTTGGTTGAGAAATTGAGGTTTTGACCTCCCATATGACCCCGCAATCCCCCTACTGGGAATATACCCTGAAGAACTCAAAACACTCTATCAAAAAGATACCTGCACATGTATGTTTGTCGCAGCATTTTTCACAATAGCAAGAACCTGGAGCCAACCATGCTGTCCATCAAAAGAGTACTTGATTTAAAAAAATGTGGTACAGAAACATGATGGAATACTACACAACTCTAAAAAAGAATAAAATCATGAATTTTGCAGCAACCTGGATGGAATTGGAGTCTATAATACTGAGCGATCTTTCACAGCAACAAAGATCTGAGTATCACATGTTCTCACTCATAAGTGCACCTTGAAAATCTATCGTAATACTATTAGAAAGCAATCAATAGTGGTGGGAATCTATGGGGGGGTATGGGGGGACAAGGGTAGTGGGAACAATGGTAGCCAATATCTTTCTGGGGATGGGGGGGAACCCCTTATAAACAAGGATGCCTGAATGATGTATATTTGTATACCTGTCCCTTAACTGTACACCACAATTTTAAAATTAAAAATATGCTTTAAAAAAAAGTCATTCAGCCTTGGCCTTCGAAAATGCTAGGATTATAGGTATGAGCTTCAACACCTGGCCTTGTTTCCCATATTGAACATCCTCTATTCTTCTTGCTCACTATGGGAAGGCAAGGCAACCATGAATTTTTTCTTACACTGCTTTCTACGTCTCCTGAGATTACTGAATTTCAGACCAATGTCTCATGGATGAGAGCTTGTGTGGCTTGGCCGTGGATTTATCAGTTGCAGGGCCATTGGGAATCAGCTTAGTGAAATGGGAAGCACAAGGCATGTATCCTATTCTAGTTCACAACATCCATAGGACATGTGGATAGACCCAATGTGAACCAAGGATAAAACTGGAGGACAGGGTGATGCACATTTTGGGCCAGTTAGACAAGCTTTCTGTCCTTTTTATCTCCTATTTAGAGTGGACAACCCTCAGCCATGTTTTGAATGTGTGACTATCCCCAGCACCAGCTCCAAGGATGAGCCTTGTGTTGCCAAACAAATCAGATAGCCCACTCAGGGGTGATGGTGTGAGTGATCTGGTTGAGATGTACTGAAGTCTGGGATTTCTGATCAATTAGTTGGGGTGGGGGGCATATCTCACTCATTCTGGAAGGTTTGCTCTCTGAATGTGATGCCTGAAACTGAGAAGGTATTATACCCCCATGTGGGAAATTGTCCAAGGGGCAGGGCTGATGATCATGGAGAGAAAATCACAAAGAATCAGGTGGCTTTCATAAGCTCTGATTACACTTGTTTCTTCTGAACAAGCTGGGGTGGGACAAGGCTAATTCCATTTGGCTTTCTGATTTACAGCCCAAACTTCACATCCCATGCTGGACTTGCAGGGTCTTAAGCAGAACCACAGGTGCCTGTGATGCCCCTTCAGCTGAGAGTCTTCAGAGCAAGTTGATAGATGACTCAGGTGACACCTCCAGTAGCACAAGACTCCTTATTGCTGGATGGGTGGCTCTATGCCTGTCCCAGCACTGCCTCTCTTGCTCACGGTTGTCATCTGTGTTTCACCAGTGGGCTTTTGGAAAGTATTATTTCCTCAATAAGCTTAATAATTTTGCTAGCATACAATACACATTTTAGAGAGAAAATGAATTATCCATTGTCTTCTTCTAATTAAACAATTGGAATAAGTCATTCGTTCCTACTAACTACTCCCTTATAATGTTTGTCTTTCTTTAGGTGCATTTCATTATGTTTAGATAGTTTCCTTTATTTCTCCCACTAGACTGTGTTTGTCTTGGCATATAATAAGCCCTTCCTAATATCTACTCCTCAGCACAGCCTTCACAATCCCTGCAGAAGATGACTGGCATCAGGATGTATTGACCAATCGCCTTGACCCTGCCTAGAAGGACTGCAGACTCCCTATTCTAATGCCTTTGTGCTGGAGTCCAGCTTCTGCCAGGTTCAGGGTACCCCAAAGATGGAGATGGCATATGTATTTGAGGGGAAGAAGAAAGAGAGAAAAGGAGAGAGAGAGAGAGAGAGAGAGAGAGAGAGATATTTGGACAACTGTTTAGATTTGAGCAGACTACCTTTATTGAGTGTCAACAGTGGACTTTTATACTCATATGTCTTTCTTGTGAACACAAACCCAGGTGTGTGAGGTGCTTTCCCCACCCACCAGATGTTCTCTCAGGTATGAGGAAGAAAATCCCATAACAGATGTGAACCTTAATCTATTACTGCCTATAAACCCTTTTCATCCTAAGCAAATTTATACTAATACCAAGTTAAACGATAACCTAAAAATCCCATAACAAACGTTAACCTTAATCTGTGACTGACCTATCCTATAAACCTTTTTCATCCTATGCTGATTTATACTAATACCAAGTTAAATGATCCTATAGAGACTTAAATACTTAGTGAGCAAGTAACCTAGCTGCATTCTTTCAACAAAATGGCTGTCTAAATTTATTTTTCTAAAACTATATTCTGCAATTTCACCTTACTCAACTTCAATAAATCACAACCCAGAAGCCTGTGACCAACACTAAGGTTCTTTCTTAGATATGACCCGAGTTTGAATTGTAAGCTGTGTGAAAGCCAAAACCGCAGTTTGTGGAAGAATGGGAGCAATGAGCTTCTAAAGTTAGCTTGTGTTTGTCCCAGTCTCAGAGTTTTGATGTTTTGAGCTTACAGGAGCTTATTCTGGTTATAGTGCTGAGTAGAAAGGGGGAGGAAATGGGGTCAATATCTCCCAAATGCATCCTAGTGGTCTTGGGGTCAGTGACCCTCCCTGATCCCTAACGCTCAATGGGCCTCCGTGGTCGGCTCCTAACACCTTTGGTTCATTCTAGAGAAGGGTCTCAGTCCTCTTTACTCTCTAGTCTTTTTGGCCCCTTTTCCTCATCTGGTTCATCTACACAAGAGGACACAACAAGAGTCCTGAGTCAGCAGGGATATCACAGCTGTGGACCAACCAGCCTGTGGGCTCCTTGTCTCTGCTTAGTGCTTACTGGGCCCAACTGCATCCTCCTGCCTGGAAGACCTCGAGTCATAGTTACCAAACTTCTCCTTCCCTAATGATGCCCAGACAAAAAGGTCAAACCCAAGGTAGAACATGCAGCGATTGAAAAGTACAGTCAAGTAGATGTTATGCATTGTTTGAAAATAAAATAATCTTCTGTGAGCATTAAATTCAACCAATTCCTGAATCCCACACCATCAGTTTCCTAATGTGGGATCCCGTGCTTTTCCACAGTCATGGGTTTCTAATATGTGGGCAACATTGAGAATTAGAATAATGAGTTAATTCTTCAAATTCTGTTCTTATAAATGCTTTGAAATGTTAATAGGTCTAGGGTACTTGTGAGGAGGATCTGCCTTTGGAGCAAGTTGTGTGCGGGGATGGAGACTCGTCCATTCTTCCCTGTTCTCTTGGTTGGGGTGGGACAAGGCTAATTCCTGTTACCTTCAGTAACTGCATGCTGTGTAAGGGATTCTATGTCCTATGCAACTTAAACATTAAAAAGTGCTCTGTTTCTTCACAAATATCCTGGCAATATGCTGTTGTGAGAAACCCATTTTAGTATGCAAGGTAAGAGGAGGCTACAATGACCAAATTGTGTTCTTGGCTGAGCCCAGGTGTGACAGCAAAGGAAACAGCAACAGCCTGGCCCAAGCAATCACTGTTGAGTGATGGGTGTGGCTGGTAGGTGGCACTCAGGGAACTCTTGTCTCATTTCCCCACATCCTACAGCACTGTAGGGGTCCTGAGGATCCTGTCCTACATCTGGGAGCCATAACCAGTGTTGTCCTCAGGTCAAAGTCTAGTGAAGTCAGGAAGCCTGAGTGGCCAGACCTGGTGTTGAGATTCAATCTGGGACCTTGAGAATCAATTGACATATCTATAAATAATGAATCTGGGGGACAGTACCTGGTAGTTGTTGGTACTGTGGAGCACACCCGTCTTTCCAAAAGTTGTAGCTGCTTTCAGAGTAGGAGGTAAGACCTTGGTAATTAACTTAGATATGGATCTTCATAATTAATTGAGGAGGCCACAGGGGAGAAAGGAGTGTTAGGAAAGGGAGAGAGACCCAAGATTTGAGAAGGAAAGTTGTGAATTAAAGATTGGGAAGAAAGAAGGTGAGGGTGGTCCACACTTTAGAAGAGACTGGAGGAGAAGCCAGTGGGGAAATTGGACAGGATCCTAAAGGGAGATCAGGTCGATATGAGGTTTAAAAATGTGTTCCTTCTGTAGTTTTAGATTTAGGTTTTGTCTGTTTGCTAGTTTGGGAAACAGAGCCTCATCTGGCTTTGAAGCTATCCTCTCTGGTCATCTCCCTTCCTGGACTGGGGCATTGATCTTTCATCACAAGTCTTTGTTTTTGCCAGAAGAAATTTATTCTTGATTTCTATTCACAAATGGGCTTCCTTTCATGTTTTACACAATTCCTTTGAATTTGCTGATAATAAAACATTTATGTTGATTTTGAAGGGAAGAGACCTTTTAGAAATACAGAATCAGGGCAAACTTCAGACCTGTTGATTCAAAATCCACATTTTTCAGGATCCCAGATGGTCCATGTGTACATTAAATTCTGAGATGCTCTGATCTGACCCAGGCAAAAAGGCACTGGTGCACTTTTGCTTATGAATTCTTCTGTAAGCCTCAGCCTATCCTGCTTCCTACCAACAAACTAACATCCTATTTCCCCATTTTTGCATGATATTTATGCAGAATGTATTCACAGCTTCCCACTGAGCATGAAGGGCATCTCCCTTGAGGCTCACAGAATGCACAAAAATGACCAGAAGTGCTTTATTAATAACAAGATCACCTTCACATTTTCACATCTTAATATCCTTCTACCAGTGAACAATTGGAATTAGCTAAAATGTATAGTTTTGTATTAGTGCTTATAATCTTAAGCAGTCATTATATGTTTATATATGTTTTCAGATAGAATAATTTCTTGTATTAAGCTTCAATAACAATAGCAGAGTATAAAGAGTATAAATACGAACACAAATATGATACTAATTGTAGAAAAGGCAAGGCGTGGTGGGTCACACTTGTAATCCTGGCAGTTTGGAAGGCTGAGGCAGGAGGGTTACTTGAACCCATGAGTTGGAGACCAGTCAGGGCAACATAGCAAAAGACTTGTCACCTCTAAAAATAAAAAATAGCTGGGTATCGTGGCATGACACCTATGGTCCCAGCTACTTGTGAGGCTGAGGTGAAAGGATCGCCTGAACTCAGGAGGTTGATGCTACAGTGATTGTTCCACAGCACTCCAGCCTGGGTGACTGAATGAGACCTCAACCGAACCAAAAAAAAAAATGGAAAAATTGAATTCTGATTTTTGTGGCCTGGTTTTTCTCAAGCCATTCATGAATATCCTCCACTTTAGCACTCAGACAGAAGTAAGAGTCTAATTAAACATTTCCCTTCATCTTTCTCTCTAAGGGCACTCAACATTTAGGCTGCCCCTGGAAACTTAGCTAGAACACATATCTACAAAAAAATGATAGTTTGTGGGGCATTATGATACTCACTTATAGTCACAGTTACTCAAGAAGCTGATTAAGAAGGATCAATGAGTCCAGCAGTTTGAAACTACAGTGTGCCATGACTGTGCTATTGCACTCCATCCTGGTCCACAGAGTTAGATTCTGACTACAAAAAAAAAGAAAAGAAAAAAGAAAAAAGTTTCATGTCTTCTCTTTAATTAAGTGAAATCATATCACTAATTTGATTGCTCCCCCTTTTAACCTAAATGTGGGTGGGCCCAGCAACTTGCAGTCTTTTGACCCTGAATTTACCAAAGAGGTCACCTCCAACTCCACTATAGACCACATCACAAAATCCTCATCACAGTCGTCATCAAGGAAACTGCTCAAGTTTTCTCAGGCTTCTCAAAGGCATTGCCCATGGCCTTTTTCTTCTGAAGAGTCTTAGAATTGGTTCTGAAGGATTTTATGTATGTTTTAAAATGTATTATTTAGCCTTTTGGCAGAGCTGTCAGCTGTCAGAACATCTTAAAACACAATTTTCACATCCCTGGAAGCTTAGCAACCTTATTGCACACTGTTTGCTAAAAGTTTTTAAAAGAGTACATCCTCCCCTCAGTGAGTTCATGAAATTTTCATTTGCATCCTCTCTTTAAATGTGATACTATCTCTGACATGAAAGGTACCACCTAAGACTGATGCTGTCGTCTTGTTAGAAGGAGGATACTGTTCTAAGAAGGATCTTCTGCAGATCTGTCTGGTTTGTGGTTGAAATATAAAATGTGCCTTTTCTGGTGGATGATGTCAGCCCCCAAGCTTTCCTCTTGCAAAGTGTTTCAGTTCTTTATTTCTCTTCATGGATTTTCTGTGTGAACATTGGTATGAGTGTGGTATGCTTGATCACAGATGGATTGTGTTCGAAGCATCAATGTGACATTTTCAGGACACTGCAGCATGAGACCTTGTTTCTTCCATATGTGCAAGATTAATTAATGCCTAGACTGGTTTCTTTGGTAAGATATAGCCAGAAACTACAATGTATTCAAATGACCTTGCAATGACTTGTAGTCCACTGCTTAAATAAAGCATTGCTATTACAAATATTTCTATTTTTACAAAGGGTTTTAATGGACCAGTGTCCTAGTTGTCAGTCAAAGCTGTTGGTGCTTTTGCTGTTTGAAATATCACCTGTAAAATGGGCATTACTAATAAGTTTTTTCTGTATTCTTGATAATTGTATTATTTATAGAAAGTCTGTATATTAGGATACAATACTAGTATATTTATTATTTTATTTTATTTTATTTTATTTTTTTGAGTTGGAGTCTCACTCTGTCGCCCATACCGGAGTGTAGTGGCCTCTCCCAGCCACCGCAGCCTCCACCCGCTGGCTCCGACGATCCTTCCACCTCAGCCTTCCGAGTAGCTGGAACTACAGGTGCACGCTACCACGCTCGGCTAATTTTTTGATTTATTGTAGAGATGAGGTCTTGCCAAATTGTCCAGACGGGTCTCGAACACACAGGCTCAGGCAATCCACTCACCTCGGCCTCCCAAAGCGCGGGATTACAGGCTGAGCCACCAAGCCCGATCTACTAGTATATTTAAACTGATAGGCTTACTTGTAATGTAAGCCATCATTTAAATATATTGTAATTAATGTGATTATAATATTTATAAGCCTTACCTGCACCTACAGTGCAATTGTTTTTAATAAACCATTATTTGAAAAAATATTTCCTTAAAAGAAAACATTATATGTGTTTGTTAGTAGCATATACACACATACATTTGTGTGTTTACTTTTCTATGCTTCTTTTATTGACCTTAATATTTCTATTTTACATATTTCCTCATTTTAAATAAACAATATGCAAATTTCAATAATCCCGTAGAAAAGCATGACTGAACGTAATCCCGTTTCAAAGCAAAAATACAAACTAAAAAAATATTGATGTCTGCCTATTTGAGAGGAACTAAAAGTAATTTTGTCCAATTCCCCTGCCTGGCTCTGAATCTCAATGTCATTCACAGTAGCAAACCTGGAGATTTTGCCTCCACTGCAGATAAAAGGCATTATGTTAAATACATTCCCAAGATGGACACAGGTGAGGGGGAAATCAAGATACTGCACAGCTGTGGAATTCTCCTGTGTCCTGTGACAAGAGCTCAAGGACCAGCATTTGTGAGAATTCAACACCTGTAGCCACTTGGAAGTGTGCTCAAAGACTCATGAGAGAAGGGATTGTGTGTCGGAAGAGTCTCATTTTGCAGTTATAAAAAGTATAAATGGAGGAAGCCTCACTCAGTGGTGAGAAGTGAAAATGAACACTCTTAGGGGAGTACCTACTCTGGTCTGGAGCCCTCTACTCTTTTACCTATGGGTGTAATGCTCACTTTGTCACTGTGCAGAGCAGACTCAAGATTAGGAGTGGGGAAGGAAAATTCTGAAGCCATGGATGGTGCCACCTGGATGATGTCTCTCTCTTCTTCAGGGCTTCCAGAGCTACTTCATAGACTGACTCAGAAACCCTTTATAAACAGAATCAGATAATCAATTGAACTGAATGGATTCATTTACTAGAGTAAACCTTAATAAATATAATGAGGATTTCCAGTTCTGGCCAATATAAAGTCGCCCCGCTCTTCTCAGGTCTTCTTACTTGCAAATAAAAAGTCCTGAATAATACAACTAAAATGAATAAGAAGACTCTAAGAAGTGAGAATAAGATGGAACTTCCCATATTCCTCAAAACTTGGCAAACAACACAGCAGTGAAATCTTTGGTTTTCCTTACTATCTCCCTTATATTCAAGACTGCAGAAAACCTCTAAGAAAATCCTGTCCTCCAAGTCAAAGGGATCAGGAGTCTCACAAAAGAAAACGTTTTTACAAAACCCACCCAACTCCAGTCAAGCATTATCATAACCCCAAATTGTGCTCTCTCCACAGGATTCAGCTGTGCTGAGCGAGGACCTGATCAGCCATGCCCAGCCAGGCAGAGCTGCCATTGCTCAACTGGGGGAATGACAGTGGGGCACAGTGACAAGCTGAGCCTCTATCCACACTCAGGATCAGTAAGATTGAGCATAGCAATGCCAGACAGTGTGAGTTATCATGCCTATGTCTCCTTACCTGATTTTGGCAGGGCCCAGTGTGGAGCTGAACTTCAGTTCTCATCCCTAAACATTGAGATCAAATGAAGTAGTACAAGTCAGAGCTAGTCAGCCCTGTAGTGCTCCCCACTGATGATTGTGGGATCTAGGGAAGAGCTCAGCCTTGACTTCCATCTGGCATTAAGTGTACTGGTTAGGGGAATGGGAGGCAAAGTAGTCAGCACTGCAGTTGTCCCCCTACCCTTACTGGTGTCAGTGAGGCACAACTGAGCTCAGGGAGTAGCTGAGCTTCTGTGCCCACCTTACAGCAGCAAAAGTTCCATTTAGCCCTAAATTGCACCCTCCTACCTGTCAGTGGGATTCAGTGGGGAAATTTATACCTACACTTGAAGACAAGTCAGTGCAAATCATTGACCGCACTTGCCCCAGGACAACAGCAACAACACAATGAGAGTTGGGGTTTCATTTTGCAAAGGCCACTGGGACACAGAAGAAATAACCCCCATGTTCTCTGACATACATAACAGGATGATATTCTGATGAAAAGAAGATTATATAGGGCACATACTATCATAATATAATATTCAAAATGTTGAGAATATAACTTTTTAAATAACTTTTCATATCAAGAACACAGAAAACCACAACTTCAATGAGAAAAGATAATCTATAGAAACCAACACTGAGATAATTTAGGTGCTGAAATTATGGCAGAGATTTATAAAACAACAATTGTACAATCCCTTTAATGAGCAATGACAGACATTCTTGAAACAAATGGAAAGGCAGAACATCTGAGCAAAGACCTACAGTAATAAAAAAAGCCAAATGAAAAGTATAGAATATGAATAATATAAAAAAATGAAGTAATAAACCCTCTCTGAGGGACTCAAGACCTGGTAATACTGAAATTGAAATCCAGGCATCAGAGAAGACATTTAACACAACCAGAGGAAAAGGTACAGGCAATAGTTCTCTAGACTCATCAGGGAGATGTGCCTCTTCCCAGAGGTGAGCAAGGCCTAAAACACATTCAAATGGTTCAAATTTACTGGTCCCTGGAGTTGTACTTACTCTTCTGGCTTAGAGGTGACATGCTTCCACCCATGGGGTAAACTCAGAGCTTTAAGCCGCCCAGCCTCCCTGACAATGTTGCTGACAATGTTGCTGCTCACTGGACTGAGATCCAAGAATTGAATGATGAGGTGAGTGGTAAAAGGCAAATATTCACATAATACACCAAATAATCATAAATCCTTTACCCAGAGGATTGAGGAAAAAATGAAAAAACATCCCAGAGTCCAGCATCAGTTGAGGACCATGTGGATCTTTGGAACGTCCACAGCATGACCTGGATGACTTGCCTCCTCCTCTTCTCCTTCTCATTCTCTGTCTAGGTTTATGGAGATTTCAGAGATCAGGGATAGATTCCTCTGTCTCACTTTCTTCCTCCTAACATGTATCTACGTTCATTTCAGAGACTGGATCTCATGCTGTGGTGACTCAGAAGCCCTCACTAACTGTGTGACCAGGAGGGATAGCTATTCTCACCTGTGGCTCCAGCACTGGAATGGTCACCAATGGTCATCATCCACGTGGATTCCACCAAAAGTCTGCGCAAGTCCCCATGGCAACACTTTATGATACAAACATAAACACTCCTGAGTGCCTGCTGGGTTCTTAGGCTCCTTGCTGGTTGGCAAAGCTGCTCTGACTCTCTCAGGTGCCCAGCAAAAATGAGGTTGAGTACTAAGGCAGGCTACAATGCTCTGGTGCTCTCAACAGGGAGACCCAGTTGGGATAACTGGGTGCAAATATGATCAGGTGATATCGGGATCACAAGAGCAAACACCTGAGCTCTGGACTCAAGCAACCCTATTGCCTCAGCCTCCCAAAGTGCTGGGATTACAGGGTATTTATAGATAATTCTGGGATTATAGGCTTGAGCCCCTGTGGCTGGCAAAGACATGATTCTTTTTATTTATTAGTCAACCTTGGCATCAAGACTCTTTGTTCTGTTTTTCTGTGGAAGGCACTCCAGAAAGTTCTTGGAGAATTTGTCATATTTGATTTCAACTGGAGGGTTTCAACAGAATTCAAATGCACATCTCAGCTGTTTTCAGCTATGAGAAAATAAGGCAGGCCATATGGTATCTTATACAACAGGACTCTGGGACCTCCAGTCTGCTGTCCTGTCATAGGTTGCTTATGAATCACCTTAGGTATAAATACTCAGGTGTGCCATAGGAGATGATGTTGTGTCATTTTCAGTGTTCTTGAAGAGTCCAAATTCAAAGAGTGCAGGTAAATCAAGGCCATGGGTATTTCAGCAATGTAGAAATGGGTCCATGGTTCTGGAGGTAGTTCTCCCTTTGGAGATGGTTGAGCAACTCTCCACTGTTAATATAGTGTAGCACAAAGTATAGTTTGTCAAGAGTCCAACAAGAAAAGTGAAGGTCCACTAGCAAACAATCTTTCTCATTCTTTAAGAGTGAATTGCACTCTGATTTACTATACTTCTTTTATAATGATGATTTTATTCTGTAATACTTTTCATAGAATGCTTCTTCTGTCTTGCTAGAGAACCTTTCCAAAACTACCCTACCCAATCAATTTCAAGAAGTGAAAGTCTTGCTTTACTATGAGGATTGGATTTGCTGAGAAGGACTTGATGGAGGAGAAGGGTTGGCACTCATAAGCTTAGGTTCCTGAAGTAGGGAGATTTTCCAAATGAACTGAATTCCCAGGTGTTTGCATACTCAGGAGTTATTGGCAAGCCCCTGAATACAGTTATACAGGTCCGTGCTCCTCTGTTTCATGAAAGACTCAGCAAGCATCTTAGCTGTTTGTTGTTTTTTACATGTCAAAGTGACTCAGAATTCATCTATAATGCTTTCTCTTCAAAATTTTGTATTGCCCCATCATAATACTTCCCTAATAACATTTTATGGAAAGAGTTGAAAAGTAAGTCAAACCATGTACTGTCACATTATTCCTCCACTTAGAGCATGCTTTTGGATGTTCATGTAGTGAGATAACTTTCAGCTCTGCCTCTTCATGTCCTGGTATCAGATGGGTCAGCTCTGTGGGTGGTAGGAGTGTCTCTGGAAACTAGCCCTTCATGGAAGGTTTCTAATAACACAAATATTTATATATTGTTGACTATTACTTAGAATTATTTATGCTTGTGAAAATTTGTCCCATCTTCAAGCTATAGTTCAAAATGAAATTATGGTTATTAGCATTGGATTGGAACTTTAAAATTGTTTCTGTATCCCTGTAGTTCTGGCTTCTTGGAAGGCTGTGGTGGAAGGATCACTGGAGCCCAGCAGGTCAACGCTGGGGTGACTGTGAGTGTGCCACTACACTCCAGCCTGAGGAATGGAGTGAGATTCCAACTAAAAAAAAATGTTTCTATGTTTTCTTGGATTTTTGAATGGAAAATTGGGAGTTACTGAGTCATAGAATATTACTCTGACTACATGTTAAGCAGAAATTCTCAAAATAATTTCATAATAATAAAAGTAGAGTTGCCTTTCAAAGATTAATATTCATAATCTCCTGGAGAACTTGATAAAAAGAGATTTGGGGGCACAGAAACAATCTCTGATTTAGTTTGGCAGGATGGGAAATTGCATTTTTCGCAACTTCCCAAGTAATGATCTGATTTCAATACTAAAATAAATATTATTTGATTTCCATAGCCAAATTAATGATGGATATAGCTGTGAATGCTCCTTTAATAAGCAGTCTTCCTGGTAGTCGTGAGTCTCTTGAGTCTCACTGGTGTGTCATATATTTTGGAGCAGAGGCCCTTCCCCTCATGACTCTAAGTAGAGGGCAGAAGCCCAGTCATGGAGGAGTCACACTGAAGACAGACACAACCTAGGAAAGACTGTATGAGACACCTGGCAGGAAACCAAAGAACAGGAGAATAAGGCCATGGAGACTCACCATTGTAGTGTTTACTTTTGTCACCATCTCACCATCTCTTCTGCTGTTGAGGTCTCAGGCATTCTGAGCCGACAAAGAACATTTTGTCGCACTTCTCCATGGGTTTCACTCACTGTGTAAATGTCACTACCCATGTACAGCATACAGTAATAATCAAATTCATCCTCTGTCTGAGCACCCGTGATGTTGAGGGCTGCTTTGTTCCCAAGGATAGAGAAGATGAAATGATCAGGAACCCCAGAGGGGCGACTGTGCTAGATAAGTGTGTGTGGAACCCGTCCAGGTGTCTGCTGATACTAGCTGCCGTAGTGACTTGTAGAGACTGACCCAGAGTTCAGGCCACAGGTGAATGTGACTTTTCCTCCTGGAGACACTGAGAATGATGGCTCCTCAGACTACAGGCTGAGACTCTGCCCCTAAAAGCAATAAGAAAGGCACAGTTTTGATTATGAAGATGAGGGTTTCCCTAGCTCCTGCAATGTACGGGCCCCCACATAGGCAGACTTCATTTTTCTGACCTGAGTTGTAAGCAAGGAAGCCGAGAAGAAGCATTGTCCAAGCCATGGTGGGGAGACTCACACGGGCTCAGGGTCCTCAGGCTCCTCAGTTGGGATTTGGTGTTTTGAGGGCCTTTTCATCCTTCCCCAGATGCACTAGGAGGAGAAGGTTCATCATGAAAATCAGCTTCCTCTCTTCCTGTCCCAGTGTTTACCCTGCTGTCTCCTGGGAGAGACCTTGAGAGAGAAGATGTCTGATCCTCACACAGACCTATGACTACATGGGGACTGAAACACAGAGAGATAGGGACCCTACAACCTACTCAATATCCTATGCCTCACTAGTGAATTCAGTCCTACATTTCTTAGAGTGTCCAACTGGCTCAACCCCGTTTCATATGTGCTCCCTCTAATTCTATGTGTATTATTGCACAGAGATTGTAAAAGTAATCCTAGCCTCAGTCCAAAGCCTCTCTGGTGTTCAAAGTAAATATTTCTTGATATTACATGGATTCTACTTTCTAATATGTTGTAGAAGTTTTGCAGTTATAAGCTATATCTGTGACAAAAATTGTCTTACAATTTTCATTAAAATATGATACTGTTCTTACTGAGTTGGACTTTAGTTGATTTGCAAGAATGAGAAATGAATTTGGGCTACACTCCCTCATGCTCACACCACCTCTTTATCCAGTAAGAGTAGGTTGGGGGAAGGGGTGACTCTAAGAAGCCTTCAGTTAAATGGAGTAGCTTCAATGGAACATTCTAAGAAGGATGTTACAGGACCAGCTTAAATGATGAAATTCCTCTCAACATGAGATATAATATAGGAAAACATGTTCCTCATGATCAGAAGTAAAAATAACACTGTGTGTGGATTGATTGGTGTGAACATAATGGACTTCGGCACATGTGAAGTAGAAAGAATGAGAAGGTGGAACAGGGAATTTGGCGGATAAGAGTGGGGTTTTTTTGTTGTTGTTGTTTCAACTAAGACCTGGATGGTGTGGATGGCAGAGTCAGCACAATGTGGCCAAGTACCATGCAAATTTTTTCCTGCTGTGTGACTCTCCATCTATCCCCACCTGGACATCAGGCCTGTACAGCGTCTCCATGAGGGTTGAGGAGTGAAATAGGAAGCAAGGAAGTGACTCAGAGCCCATTGCTCATGTGGCTGCTGGGGACCCAGGTGCAGGAAGGTCACACTTCAGGGAGGACACTGCTTGCCCAAGCGTGTGAGAGCCAGTAGTGTGTATGGCCTTTAACAAGAGGCCTGCTCTCCCAGGAACAGAGCCACACCTTCTCCTGCTGGTCTAGGAGTCCAGGTCCTTCAACCCCTCTGATACTGCCCAACTAATTATCCTGGAAGGGGGTCCTGATGACTGCAAGGATCTTTGTACCCAGGACAGTTGAGTGAATAGGTTATCTCTGTGGTGTTTGGGACTGAGTCCTTTTTTTCCAGGTCACTAATGATGCCCAGCTAATTACAGGGTGTATTCCACAGTGATTATGTTACCAGATATTTCAGGATAACCTGATGTTTGAGTTCGTTTTTGCCAGAAGTCTGGGGTCATTATCAGTCTTTGTCCATCTTGAACCAAGTTCAAGGCTTATAGTTCCTTGGTGGTTTTCATCTGGTAATAATTCTACATGGTGACCTTTACAGGTTTAACTATATTGTTTTTGCTTAATGGTCTCCTGTTAAGTTTCCCCAGCTGCATTGAACATAGCACGGCTTTTGATGTCTCTCTTTGCCAAAATAATATAATACTGTCAGGAAAAATTTCTTACGTCTTTACTTCTCTGGATTCTCGTTTGCTGCTGAAAGCTAGTCTAGAAATTCCTCATTTTTTTGACCTGATACACATTCAGTTTAATTTTATAAATTTTTTTAACTATGAGGATTTATATTAAAATAACATTACTATAAACTGAATTCTTCTTCCATTTTAGAAGTTCTTCTCTGCCTCTGAGGTAAAAATAACCCTCAAGTCCTCTTATCTTTTCTGCATTGGGCCCTGAATATGTTCATTTGCTAAAAGCTAAATGGTGGAGGGATTTAATAATGTTTATATCTACAAAAGATATATGTATCCAACAAAATATCAACCAAAAAAGCAGAGAGAAACACATTAGACCTAAACTTAAGTGAGCCAGGAGTGAGTCTGAGAGCTATGACCTTAAGAGAAGGGTCCCCTGTACCTGAAACTCATGAGCTTTTCAAAAATGTATTATCCATGGAAAGAGAAACTCAACTTCTCTAAAGTTTGTGAGTTCAAGGAAGGACCAGTAAAACAACTGGGCCATGACAAAGACACGTAGGGGCCAGGAAGGGGGCCACATGTGCTGGACTTCTACTCTCCTTGTCATTCCACCCAGCAAGCTTCAGATCTATTTGTGCTTCCTGGGGCAAAGTGAATCTGTTTACCTTGGGAAAGCAGTAAGAAAGGGAAACCAGTAAGAAACCCATTGCCTTTGGTAGGAGAGGAGACCAGGCTATGGTGAATCCAACCCCTGATCCTCCTCCTGCCCCCAGAGAAAAGGAGGAGCTGTTCTTGTAGTTCACCCTCACCTTTAATGGATCCTTGAGACCTCACCCATCTTGTCACTGTCAGGAACCTGAGAGAGAACCTGAGGACAGAGGAGAGTGAGGGAGGGACCTGCTCTGAGTGTGACCACAGGAAGGTTGTGGAGGGAGCAACTATTGGGAACACACACACGGCACGGCCCAGGGGCCTCTACAAGACCCTAAGAGCACCAGGCCACTGAGTTTTATCATGAGCTAGTAGGCTCATCCAGCTGTTGAAATCCTGGGGCATCACCGGCAATAGTTCACAGCAACCCCTGCTGGTCATGCGTTCATCTTCAGTGTCCTCTGGGGTCCTGAAGCTTAAGGACTGTAAACTAGAGACTTGTGGCTGGTGTCTGCAGTGGGGATCATGATGTGTAGTGTTATGTCTTAACCTGTGAAATTTGACCTCTCCGGATATTTATCATCAGAAAAGCAATGCAGAGTGATTCCACCATAGCTTTCTACCTGCATGTGAACAAATTTAATCTGTGGAGAGCAGTAGGTGTCTCTTCCAAATCCATAAGTAGAGGGCAGACTCACACCCCCCGCCCATGCTTCTGTGTGTCAGTTCTCTCTCTAACATAGTCAGACATGTTCACCATGAGAGATTTCTGTATGGGGAAATGATGAGAGGTGGGTTAAGACCAGGTGGATCACGTGACCCTGTGGGTCAGAGTCAAGGTCTTGCATATCCAGGGAAATATTCAGTGCACATCGCTGTGTGGGCAGCTCACAAATGCTGGACACAGACAAAGATAGCAGGTGTTGGTGTACTATTCATAAGACACAGTGAGTGTCCTAGGAATGTGCCTGTGCACAGCTCTTTACCCTGGGAATTAAAATCCTATCAGGGGATGCATGAGTGGCAAGAACCATACATGTCGATGTGCAAACTCAAATGTCTCAAAAACTCCTGAGAAAATATTTGCACTCAAGGAAACATTTGCTGTGAATTAGAATCCCCAAATATCTGGGAAAATAAAAACTTCCCAAGGAAAGGTTAAGTATGGGCCTTCACCTCCAAACAGTGAGTCAGGCCAATGGGAGATAAGAGAGGACAGAGTTCATCAGCAGGAGGTTTTTGATTCACTTCCTGTCTGCTTGTGTCACTATGGGCTACATGTAGGTGCTCCTATGGCCATGGTCAGCCCCACAGTGGTAATCACTCTCATTCTCCTCCTGAATGTTCTGGAAGGTCAGGTACTGATCCAGGCCCGAGCCTGAGCCTAAGAAGCAATCAGGGATTCTATTCCCCTTGGATCCCACAATCGCACAAGTGCCAGCTTGCATCACAAACCGGAGACCCTTTCCTGGGCTCTGCTGGTACCACTGTTACTATTGTAGCTGTTCCTCAGGGTGCAGGTGAGCTAGGCTGAGGCTCCTAGGGAGGCAGATGTAGAGGGCGGCTGAGTCAGCACAGCCTGGGAGAGGGACCCTGGAAACACAGACACATGTTAGGGCTCCAGATGTAGGGCAGCTGATGAGCTGTTGGAGAAGAAAGGGCAGGGTAGGGGCCGGGAACTGCAAGGTGGGGATTCCTATGGAAACACTGCCCACCCTGACGTTTGAGCAGAGGTGCCCAAGTCATGGTGCAGATACTGCAATGGTAGGTCCTTCAGGCCCTTGACTGAGCCTGGACCCCCAGCTTCTTATCCCCTCATCATTGGACTGGGCAGGGCCTCGCACTCCATGCACATCAGCTCCCACCCAGGACTGGTGTTTGAGAGCTCAGTGCTAGTTGATCTCACAGAGTTTGTCTTCTGCCTAGTGGCCAGAACTGACACCCTCCCTGATATCTCAGAACTCAGAAAGACCTGCTCAAGTCCCTGTGTCACTGCCTGGGTGAATCCCAAGTGTGTGTCCTGGAAACTCCTCTTACTTCACTTAGTATGTTTTTGCAGTGTCCCCAAACCTTCTGACACTCTGGGATCCTGCAGTGGGATCAGTGACTAGATATGTTAATCCTGGAGCCTGACCAGGGCACCTGCTCCAACTTTCATCTTTGGATGAGAAAGCCCTTCAACTATTATCAATAAACAGTGATTATGTATCCACCTCAGGCCAGTTCTCATTCTTGGTTCTGGGGAAAGAAGCAGGAGACCCATCTGTGTCTTGGAGTTATTCAGTCCTTCACAGAAAACGAGCCCCCTCCCACAGTTACCCACTGATGCTGAGAGTTGCTGATGAGGACACTGGTTGCTTCCAAGGAGACATATGACAGCTCACTCACTCTGGGCAAGTGAGAGGAGGTTCCCACAGCAAATGTGGTTCAACCCACAGATATCCTGATATAATTAGGCCTGTGCTTGGAGTGGGGGTGGGGGTAAGAAAGTTGAAGAAATAGCTTGAGTTTTTTTCTTTTCAGTTTTATTACCCAAATTTGAGATTTTCTTTATTAAAGACAGTCTCTATAACCTAGCCACTGTGATGAACCCATTTACATTAGATTGAAAATAAATGCAGTAAATATTTGTTAAATATTATCATTCTCATCCTTTGTATATTTCCTTTTTATCCTGGCATTTTCTTCATGTCTATGTTTTTGTAATTTGATTATATCCAACTGTGCTAAAAAATGCTGGTATGAAGATATATACACAAGGGAAGAATGATGGAACCTCAAATGAGATGGTGACATTTTGACTAGGATTCATTTTTTCCCCCACTCCCTGGGGCTCATCTATGAGCTTAATGAAGATGTGTCTTGTTCAGATCAGATTTCGTCATGTAGAATGATCCAGACTGTATCTCTAGACCCAGTAAGCCTGCTCCATGCTGAACTGACCTCTCAGTCTGTTTGCTAAGCTGAACCAGGTCAACGTTGAGTCCTCAGGAAGATTAAACAGGAAGTGGCACAGGGACACTAGAGAACATCAGGGACATTGCACTGGCTGCTATAGCATTGCCTGGCTTCCCATGACTACAGGGACAGTTGTGGGATGTATGTCCTGGCTCAGAAGGGAAGTCCTCATGGTTCACGTGGAATGTGAAGTCTGAAAAGGAAGGCGAGCATCATCATCTGAGGTAATGAAGAAGGAAGAGAAAACCTCTTGGACAGATCTAAGATTTCCAAGAAGGGGCAGGGAGGGTCCACACAAGCCTGTGGGGCCAATTCCTAGAATCCCTCAGGATCTTGGAGCCAGGAACACACTGCCCCCTGTTGGTTGGGGACATGTCCCCTCAGCAATGCTCAGGCCTTGACAGGCCTGAATTGTGAGTCTGTGTTGCTTGTGTAAGGCAGTGGCATGAACTTGTCCAGAAGGATAGGACAGTAAGGAAAGGCAGCTGTGGCAGGTGGGGATTAGGGGGAATAGTCCCAGAGTTCAGAGAAAACCATGTGATTCTGCTGGAGTAGAGGTCACTGTCACTGCAGATACTCCCTATTTCTGCAAAAAGAAGACTCACAGTTGGAGTTTATGTAGGAAATGATAATAATGATACAAAATTAGGATGATAGACCTTGTATGGGTTTGCCAGGCTTGTCATAACAAAATACTACAGGCTATAGGGCTTAAAAACAGAAATTAATTCTCTCACAATAATGGAGACTGGAAGGCCAAGATCAAGGTGTCAGCAGTTTAATTTCTCCTGCCTTGTAGATGACCACCTTCTCACTGTGTCCTCACCTGGTCATTTCTCATTCTGTGTTGTCTGTGTCCTAAATCTTCTTTTGATATGGACACAAGTTCCTATTCTTACTTATCTTCTGTAAGGTTCGATCTTCATATACAGTCAAATTGGGATTTAGGGCTTCAATATGAAGTTCTGGTGAATATGAATCAATCAATAACAGTAAATACTGTATTTTTTATAGGTGAGAATGAGTTGTAATTGGATAAATATATAAGTGTGAAAAGGGTATTTCTGTAAATGTAATATTTTATATATTTTTGACATTTGGACACATTTTTTAAAGTGTCATAAATATATATAACATAAAATTTGCCATTGTAATAATTTTTACATGTTTAATTCAGTGGTGTTAAGTACATTCATAATGTGATACAATTGCTAGGCATGGTGGCCTTGCCTCTGTATTTCTAGTTACCCAGGAGGCTGAGACAGTAGGATTACTTGAACGTAGAAATTTGAGACTGCAGTGAGCTATGATTGTGCCACTGCATTCCAGTGTGGGTGACAGAGCAAGATCTTATCTCTCTTTAAAAAAAGAAGGAGGGGAGGGGGATGGGATTAACAGTAGCAAATATCTGTGGGGGGATGGGAAAACACTTCTTATCTACAGGGTGCCTGAATGAAACGTCATTGTACACCTAACCCTTAATTGTACCCCACAAAACCATAATAAAAAATACTGATTAATGAAAAAAAAAAAGAAGGAAAGAAAGAAAAAAGGTGATTCAATCATAACCACTATCCACTTCTACAATTTTCTCATCATTCCAAATAGAACTCTGTGCCTTTTACACTTTTTTTTTTGAGTTGGAATCTCACTTTTTTGCCCAGGCTGGAGTGCAGTGGCATGCTCACATTCACCGCAGCCTCGAACTCCTGAGCTCAAGTAGTCCTTCTGTCTCGGTCTTCCAAGTAACTGGAACTACAGGCATGTGCTACCACACCTGGCTAACTTTTTGATTTATTGTAGAGATGAGTTCTCACCAAGTTGCAGGCTGGTCTCAAACCTGTAGGCTCAGGCAATTCCCTCAATTTGGCCTCCCAAAGTCCTGGGATTATAGGCATGAGCCATTACACCTTGCTGTCTTTTAAACTTTTACTCCTCATTCCCACTCCCCCAGTAGAAAATGGAAGAATTGGTTAACTGAAGGAGGGAGTAGAGCCCAGGGTCCAGGAGGCCAGAACAATGCAGGGAGCAAAAGAGAGAAAATTACCTGGTGGTTCTTGGGAGATGCTGCATGAACAAGTGAGAGTTTTCTTTAGTTGTGTTTTTAATTCTTGAAGGACGATGTTGATGCAGGCTGCACACTGTGGGATGCAGTGTCAATGAGTCCCATGGCTATGTGTCCTGTTGTTCCATCTTTCTTATGCACAGTGTGTCAGGTTCAAGCACTGAGAGACTGAGGCTTTAATTGGGGCAGTGGACACATGACTCTACCCCTGAGCATTCTCTCCAACATCTAGGTTGAACATCCTCCAGAGACCTCACAAATGTCGTGTTTTCAGCTGAATTTCTCTCTAGTGATCAAGGGGAATTTTATCAATAGAACATGGAATCTCCTTGCAAATATGCTAAGAGAAGTTGGAATCTATGGTAAAAAAATGAGATTATGCCTGGTATAATATATTCAGTACTGCTCATGCTGATTGTGTGCCATCTTGTTTCTTGAATAAGAATGAGTTTGGACTTTGAACCCTCAATTATATATCTTGGAAAAAAATTTTTTTTCTTGTTTGGTAACACTCTCTCATGATGTCACATAGCTTGGACTTTTGTTTGAATGAAGATGTTTGAATATTTGATCAGTGGAGACATGTGTGCATGTGTAAATACGTGTGTGTGTGTGTGTGTGTGTGTGTGTGTGTGTGTGTGTGTGTATAGTAAGAAAAAAACGTAGAAATAATGAGATGACCCGCTTCTTGTGCATAGATAGCAGGAGGTAAAGGCAGTGACCCTGTGCCCTTAGTGTTCTTTCATTTAACCACAGATGACCTTCTTATCCAGTAACTGAATTTGCCTGGAATCCAGGCCATTGTGAAGTTACCTCTAGAATTGAACTGCCTGAGTCATCAGTTTTGGTGCTGAGATCCCCCTCTTCCCCAATTTTCTCTTATTCTCTACCCAAATAATCTTCTGGGTCAAGTTTCTTCATGCGCATTTGTTCCTGCTGTGTGATTGTCTCATCTATTCCTGCCTGTACATCAGGCCAAGACAACAACTCCATGAGGGTGTGGGATAATACAGGAAGCAAGGGTATGAGTCAGAGTCCAGTGCTCCTGTGGCCATCTGAGGCCCAGGTGCAGGAAAGTCATACTTCAGGTAGGAATGTATTTGCCCAAGTTTGTGAAAGCCAGTAGATTGTGTAGCCTTTACCAGAATCCTGCTCTCTCAGGAGCAGTCCCACAGCGCTCCCTGCTGGCCTCAGATAGCAGGTCATCCAGCTCCTCTGGCATACCTCAGCTCTCCTGGAATGGTGTCCTGATATTTCTGATGTCACTACCCAGGGTAGCTGAATGAGTAGGTTACCTCTGTGGTGTTTGGGATGGAGACATTTCACTTTTGATTTCCAAGCTGTCAAATACAGACAGTATCGTATAGTCCTTACCATATATTTCATCGTAACTCTGACATTTGAGTCTGCTTCAGCCAGGATCCTGGGGTCATTATCAAGGGCCATCTAAAACCAAGTTTAAGACTTGAAATTCCCCAGATTAGCCCACTGGTTCATGCCTGTTAAAATTTTTACATCTCAGGGCAGGCGCAGTGACTCACGCCTATAATCCCAGCACTTTGGGAGGCCGAAGTGAGAGGATTTCCTGAGCCCATGGGTTTGAGGCCAGCCTGGGAAACTTGGTGAGACCTCATCTCTACAATAAATAAAAAAACTAGCCAGGCATGGTGTGGTGTGCCTGTAGTTCCAGTTACTTGGAAGGCTGAGGTGGAAGGATCACCTGAACCCAGCAGGTCAAGGGTGCAGTGGCCGTGAGTATGCCATTGCACTCCAGCCTGGGCAACAGAGTGAGACTCCAACTGAAAAAAAACCCTTTTTTTAAATATCTCTCCTTTATTGTTGTTCTTATTTTTATTAGTTGTTGTTGTTGCAAGGGTTTACAGTTAAGTTCCTTCAACTCTAATGGAATGTTCTCTGGCATTTGATGTCTGTCTTTGTTGGGAGAATACAATGCTGTCAGGAAAAATTATTTTCTACTCTTGCTTCCCACTCTGGGTTTTAATTTACCCTTCATTGCTAGCCTGGGAATTTATTATTTTCTTGTGATGTTCTGATATCATTAAGAGTAGTGAGTCTATTTTAAAAATTGTTCTGGACATGGGGATTGTAATGCGGCTGCCGCCAATCTGAAAAGGCTTGCATGTCAGGTTCTTAAGTATTCCAATGAGTCTCTTGGATGTCCACAGGTAAGACATAGTGTATTAAAACTTACAGGAGACACCCATGATGGCCTGGTTGGTGATGAAAGAATCAGTGCCTTGGGTTAGTATAACAAACCATTTTAAAATCAAGCAAGTTAATTATTCACATTCCTACAGAGTGTTTACAATTACATTGATGAAGAGTGATGACTATATTATCTAGGTTATTTGGTAACCTGCATCCTGTGACAGGACACCTGTATCCCATGACTTATTACCGGTAATATGTATTTATGGTTAGAGACTAGTCTTGGCCAGAGGCTGCTGCTCCCTGGAGGAGAGGCAGAAAGAAGACAGATTTAGGGAAAAGTGGGCAATGTCCAGATAACTACATCACAGGGATTAATTTTTTTATAAAGAGTATAAGCTATAAGTGGACACTTCTTTTGAGAGATTCTTTCTAATCTTCTGGATAAGGAGCCCCCATGGCTTGTTCTTCCTACCACACACATTGAGTCCTGATCATGTTTATGTGGTAAATGCTCCACAGATTGACACTGAAGAAATGCAAGACTTTGGGGAAATGTTCCTGTAATATCAGAGCCATCTGTCATAACGGAGGTTATGACTATAGGTAGGCCCAAGAGGACTGAGGTGTCTCCAATGTTGTCCTAAGCAAACAATAAAAAACAAACACAAATCAGAAACTACAGGACAAGAAGAATAACCAGTGTTTGAGGGATTAAACAGGGGGAAGTGAGCACGTACTGGTTGTAAGAGTCATCTCCTGGGAACCATGGGGAAGTTTCATGCTGAACCTAAAACTTCAGAATATCTACAAGGTTGTAATCTGAGGAGAAAGACAGAACCCATCTCTCCCATCACAGCTCAGGGAATGACCAGCAAACCTGGACTAGGAGGAGGGCATATCTACATGCCAGGCAGAAGGCACCCGGGTCTCTGGGTTACACAGGCTGGAGTCTGCCTTCTGGTTATCCCCACTTCATGCACACCTGCCATGTGTGGTATATGCTTCTAGAAAGAAGTTGATTTTGCTGGCATTGGAAGATCGGTAACAGAAGAAATTATTTTCAGTGAGCTCATGCTCTGCTTTCCGTATTACAAGTGACAAAGGAAAATACAGTATGTGTTGGTTGTGGCAGTAGGTGAAGATAGGAAAGAGATGGGTCAGGCAGGAAGTGGGGAGGGTGAGGGGAGATCTTTATCTCACTTGTCCATGGTGGCATGGAGTTTATAGACAGCTGAGTGAGAGGGAAGGTCAGCTTAACCACTGGCTGGAACCCAGAGGTAGTCAAGAGGCCGTGATGACAAACAGGGCTGGAGAATCAGGTTTGCACACCTCAAATGTGGTCACTGGTGCCCTAGATCACAAACTTAGGGACTTTCTCGGGAGGTCTTAGTAGCTGTTGCCATGGTAATGCCCAATGTCTCTGTTCTCCATGCAGGATAAGGTGACCTTGATATCTGAGCCTCCTTGCGAATTTCATTGGGAAGATTTACTTGAAGCAAATATTGGGGAGTTTTTATACATGGATATTCCACAGACCCACAAAAAGACCCTGACTTGGAGAAAAAGTCCAATAAGCTTTTCCCCCAAAGCAGCCTGAGGATTTCCTCAGCCATGGGGGAGCTGCCCCTTCACTCTCTCAAGTCCTATAAACAGGATTTCAGATCTCAGGGCCATAGTTACCCCCACACCGGATGCTAATTTTTTGATTTATTGTAGAGATGAGGTCTCATCAAGTTGTCCAGGCTGATCTCAAACTTGTGGGCTCAGTCAACCCTCTCACCTTGGCATCCTAAAGTGCTGGGATTTTAAGCATGGGTCACGACACCTGATTAAATGTCTTTCTTATAGTATTATGATAACTGTTCAAAGTCTGCTTATGAGTGAGAACATGTGATACTCAGTTTTTGTTTCTGTGATAGTTAACTCAGTATTAGAGACTCTAAGTCCATTCAAGTTGATGCAAAGTTCACAGTTTTGTCCTTCTTTATGGCTGTGTAATATTTCTTCACATATATGTGCCACATTTTTTATCCAGTCCAGTTTTGATGGGCAGCATGGTTGGTTACATGTTTTTGTTATTGTGAATAGTGCTGCAATAAACATGCATGCGAAGGTATCTTTTTTGTAGAATGATTTGAATTCCTCCAGGTATATTCCCAGTAGGAGGCTTACTGGGTCATAAAGAAGGTCAATTTCTAGTTCTTTTGGAAATTGCCACACTGTCTTTCAAAGAGGTTGTACTAGTTTTAATTCTCACCAGCAGTGTAGAAGTGTTCCTTTTGCTTTACATCCTTGCCAGCATCTATAGTTGTCTGTTTTATTATTAATAGCCAGTCTTACCGGAGTTGGGTGACATCTCAATATGGTTTTGATTTGTATTTTTCTAATGATTAGTGAGTCTGAGCACTTTTTCACGTGTCCATTGTTTGCCCATATATCTTCTTTTCAGAAGTGTCTATTCTTTTTTTGACAAGAAGTGTCTATTCATATTTTCACAAGGAGGTCACACTCCTGGTAGGCCAGACACATTTCTGTCTCACTTCCCTACTGGCTGCAGCACTATGGTAGCTTCAAGGGGGCAGTCTAAAGATATGGGTAATGATCGACCTTGGGCTCAGCCTGAAACCCTGATATGCTCAGGAAGGCCACTTGGTCAGATTGGTACCCTGGAATTAAGTTTGGACTTCCTCAGGTGGGTATTTGCTTCTTTAAATAAGAGGTTTGTACACTGCTTGGACTTTATTGGTAGCAGAACTCAATCCCAAGAACCACATTGGTGCTGCTTCCAATGCAGGAGATGGGGAACAGCTTACTACAGAGTCACACCATGCAAGCTTCTGAGTTAGCCCTGGCGGTGCTTGGACCCTGAGGGTCAGAAGGGAGACTCAGGGTAAAAAGGGAAGGTCAATGGGCTAGAGGAGCACGCGAGAGCCTTGAGCTCTTCAGTGTCAACTCTTTTGCCCAAACTCTGAGAAGGGTGAGGAGGAGAGGTGTCCAGGCCATGGAGGAGATGTCTCCACATACCTTGGCTTCCTGAGCCACATAGGCCAGAGGGGAAAACTCCTGTTGTCCTGCTGTTTTATCCTCTTTGAAATCTCTGGGGGAAGAATACTCAATACAAACCTATCCTGCCTCCCTGGCCACCCCTCATATAGGATACTGAGTTGTTCCACTTATGGAGGTGTTGGGTAGGAGGTGGGAGGGTATGATCAGTGACTCTCCAAACACCCTGGAAGGACACAACTGCTGGACCTTGTGGACACTAACAGAGACAGGGACACAGGTATTGGGGATCCCACTGAGAGTTCGGCTATGAACTCAATTTCTGATGTGTTTAGGAATCCATGGATGTCTCTTCCCACTTGAATTCCATCTAGAGCAGCTCATAAGGCAGAGTGGCGGGTGTTGGGATCATTAATGAGCTTGTTTGTATGTTCAATGGAGGAAGAGGGAGGGGATGTAGGAAAAAAAGAGAAAAGGGATGGAGCTAGCTGAGGTGAGAAAGGAAAATCAGCTGACTTTGGGGTTCTTTAGAAGTAGGGTATCAGAGATGTTCAATAATGAGTAAGAAAATATGAAAGTCAGCATCCAAGGAAAGATCTAGAAAAATACCAATGGCTTTTGTGATATAAAGACCTTGGTATTTAACTGAGGAAGTTACAGGGGAGAAGGGAGTGGTAGGAAAGGGAGAGAGACCCAAGAATTGAGAAAAGGAGTTTTGAATCAGAGATGGGGATCAGGAGAGGGTGAGGTTGGTTCATACTTTGGAACGAAGTGGAGAAGAAGCTGGTAAGGATATTGGACAGGATTCAGAGGGGAGGTCATGTTTGTGGTTTCTTTTTGTTTCCTAAAGAAAGTGGAAGCCAGGCTCGGTGACTCAACCTGTAATTCCTAGCACTTTGGGAAGCTGAGGTGAGTGGATTGCCTGAGCCCGCAGGTTCAAGACCTGCCTGGGCAACTTAGTGAGACCTCATCTCTACAATAAATCAAAAATTAGCTGGGCATGGTAGCACACACCTGTAGTTCCAGCTACTTGGAAGGATGAGGCAGAAGGATCACCTGAGAATAGCAGGATGAGTCTGCAGTGGCTGTGAGTGTTGTCCACTCTAGCCTGGACAACAGAGTGAGACTCCAACTCAAAAAAAAAAAAAAAGAAAGAAAGAAAATGGCAGTCGTCTCCAATGTCTCATGAATCTATAGAAATGACAAGGAGTATTTAAAATATAACATAATGTCACATCTTTGTTTAGTAAGCAGTTGGAATTACCTAAAAACTATACTATTTGATTAATATTCATATAAAAGCCATTCAAATATTTTGTACATTTTAAGAAGTGAAACCTTGCTTACATTAATCTCTCCTTTTTTTGAGTTGGAATCTCACTCTGTCACCCAGGCTGGAGGGCAGTGGCAGGCTTCTGGCCACTGCAGCCTTAACCTGTTGAACTGAGGTGAGTCTTCCACCTCAGCCTTCCAAGTAGTTGGAACTACAGGCACATGTCACCATGCCCCGCTAATTTTTTTTATTGTAGAGATAATGTCTCACCATGTTTCCTAGGCTGGTCTCAAACCCATGGGCTCAGGCAATCGTCTCACCTCGGCCTCTCAAGATGCTGGGATTATAGGTGTGAGCCACCGTGTCTGGCCTATATTAATCTTAAATGACAAGAGCATACAGGTGCATAAAGTCAAAGGAATGAGAGCGAAATTTTATCATAACTGTGGAAATATTGAGAATATAAATGAAAGAATGTGTCCAAATTGAGAAACATCATTACAGTGATTGTTTGAGATCAATAACCTTTACTGAGAACTTGGTAATTTTGAATACTTTTTGATTTCATATAACAGGCATGTATTGCTTTGAAAACAACCCAATAAAATAAACTTTAGGAATATACAAAGGAGCATTTCTTCTCTTTGGTTTTAGCTCTGAAAATCAGCCATTTGAAGATGCTTTTTTTCTGGAGGAAATACGTTTAGCTTCAGGCCTTACATCAGATCCAGCTATTCCTATTCCTTTTGATGTATAATATAATTAACTTTACTTCCTCCACTTTAGGCCTGAAGCAGGGATAGGAAAAAATTCAAACACTTAAGTTTCCATTTCTAGGGCTGGCCCACTCTTAGGCAGTCTTGAGAGCTGGTGTGTCTGATCACATGATCTCCATAGGACAAGGACCGGAGAAGGTTTATGTCACTGTGTTGGCATTACTGTAGTGCAGCCTGCAGTGGTACTCTGCCTCATCCTTGGGTTGGGCACCCGAGAGGATCAGGGCAGCTTTGCCCCCCCCCAGAGGGAACCTGAGGACTGGGCAGGGGTCCAGGAGTCTGTTGCTTTTATCATAAATTAGTGTCCTAGGGACTTGGTCAGGCTTCTGCGGGACTTAGTATGGTTAGTGTGCACCGATGACCAACCAACTGCTGGAGTTACAGGCAAAAGTGACTGTGCCTTCTGGGTACATGGTCAGTGAGGGCCTCTAAGTCATCGAAGCCTGATAGCTGGACCCTGAAACCAAAATCAGACACATGTTGGGAATGAAGAAGGAAGACACAGGGATTCCTCTAAAGACAGGTATTTGAAATTTCCTATCAACCTGGGCAGAAAGTGGAGTGGAGGGACAAGCAAGAGGAAGAGGAGGAGGAGGAGAAGAGTCTGCCTCCTGTATATTGGGAGGACCCTCTGGCCTCAAATCTTAGGCTGGATGCTCTGAAGGCTCTTTATCTCCTTTTGACCAAGATCCATCAAATAGCTTGGACGCCTAGCTTGGGTGAGCTTTCCTGGCTGGCAGTGCTTCATCTTTAATTCACATATTGCTGCCAGGATATTGTAGCATTTTCCACAAATCCACTGGGAGGGGACAATTGGACGCTTGTGTTTGGAACTCTTACCACGTGCCTCTTCCTTTGAATGATGTTAATATGTATTCTTTTGCTGTAAAAAACACATGCCGATGAATATCACAATTTTCTGTGAGTTATGTGAGTCCTAGGAAATCATCATAAGTGAGGGGCTGTTGGGGACCTCCTAACTTACAATTGAAGTCAGAATGAAAGGTGGTCTTGGAGACCCTTAAATTCTTCAGATTCCAAATTCACATCATTTTGAGTCACCTATAATGAGGCAGCTTCAACTCTCTTGTCCTGTTCAGATACTGCATGCCTGGCAAATAAGGAAGGTCATCCTGGATCCCCTGCATACTCTCCTAGTCCTGCATTCTTCTAGGAAGTAGAGAAATATCACCAAATACAAATCTTCCTCTTTTTGACTGTGTTAAAATATTCACAACATAAAATTTATTGTTTTAATCATTTTCATGTGTACAGTTTAGTGTCATTAAGTTCACCCTGCTGCACAACAACAATGCCATTCATCTCCCAATTTTTTAAATCTTCCCAATGAAACTCCGTATCCATTCAACTGTAATTGCCCATTCTCCTCTCCCCAACACCTGACAAATATCATTCTACTTCTTGTCTCTATGAATCTGAGAAACATTCGTGTAAGGGGAATCAAACACTTTTCGTCCTTTTGAAACCAACTTATTTCAGTCAGTATGATGCATTTAAGGTTTGTCCATGCTGTAGCATGGGCCAGACATTTCTTTTTAAGAATGAATAATATTCTGTTGTATGTGTACTTTAGCAGCATTGTACAAATTGGAACACTATCCCTACTCACCTGATCTGGTCCCCAATGACTTTTTTTTATACTTGAAGTTAAAGGTAATTTTGAAAGGTAGACAATTGATGACATTCAGGACATCAAGGGTATCATGATGACTGCTCTGATGGCCATTCCAGAAAAAGAATTCTAAAATTGCTATGAGGTTTGGACTAGGCGCTGGTGTTGGTGCATAGCTTCCCAAGGGGAGTACTTTAAAGGTGACCATAGTGACATTCAACAATGAGGTATGTAGCACTTTTTCATGATGAATTGGTAAATTTAATTGTTGGAGCTCATATGAGGCTTAGACCCAGATATTGTCTCTAACGTAGACTCTACTACTAGTTCATAATTTTTTTTTGAGTTCATTCTGTTGCCCAGTCTGGAGTGCAGTGGCACATTCACGGCCACCCCAGCATCGACCTGCTGGGTTCAGGCAATTCTTCCACCTCAGCCTTCCAAGTAACTGGAACTACAGGTGCATCCTACCATGTCCCAGCTGATTTTTGATTTATTGTAGAGGTGAGGTCTTGCCAACTTGCCTGGGCTGGTCTTGAAACCGTGGGCTCAGGCAATTCACTCACCTTGGCCTCCCAAAGTGCTGGGATTACAGGCTGAGTCACTGAGCTCGGCCCTGGTTCATAATTAATACTGCCTCCTAGGTTTTTCACTAAAAATAGGAGCTACGAGGAGTTAATATTGTAATTGATGCATGTAGTTAAGGCTATTAGATATAAGAAAAGCAATTTTTACTTGCAAAATATATAAGGAAAGCAAAATATGTTTAGTAAAATGTTATAAGAAAATATGGGGATGTGGTTTTTGTTAAAGGAAAATTAACTTTGTCTAACTTACAGGTTTTTACTTTAGAATCAAAAGAATAGAAGTGATAAGTTGTTGGGAGCCAGCCTTGGAGGCCCGCCTGATGACAAAGTCCAGGTGCACTGAGGACCCCTGGCTGCAAAGCAAGCCCAGGCAGCTGAGGCCCTTCTGTCTTCCATCTTTGCTGTTGATACAGCTGAAGAAATTCTGTGCAGTCATGAAAGAAGATGGCATGTTTATGCGAAGAATCACAGCTAACCTGGAAATATCATGGTTTATTTTTCCATTTTTCCCACTATGCCACTTGGCCTTTTCTAACATATGCAAGGGTTAAACTCTGAAGCACATCAAGAATGCTTTCTTTCACTTGGTTATAAGTTACTAGATATTGCTTAAGTATAAATGATATAAGTATATTCGCTCCTTATTTGATTTATAATTATGTAATTTAGTGTTTAGACATAATGATTTTTATAAGCACAAGTTTATAATAAGTTCATTATGAATTCATTGTAAGTTCTAGCACTTATCTAGAAGTTATGTAGGTGATTTATAACACTGTTTTCACTACCTTAGAATAAGATTAATATTAAGGTTTTTACTTAATTCTATAGTTAAAACTCTAAGTTAACATTTATAGAGTAGGTTTTCACTGAACTCATAATATAATAATCAGACACTTTTATGACAGATCAGCTAAAACAGAAAGTAACCTTGAGGGGCCTGGGAAACATTACTAAAAGCTTCTTTTGAGTTCTCTTTAGAAACAAGCACTGCAAGATAAGAGAAAAGTAACGAGGACATCTGGACAAGGGAGGCGATCACAGGACTCTGAAGAACATAAGAGCCTAAGATGAGAATATTCCTGACACATAAAGAAATATACACTTAAAGAAACTTTCCTGAAACATTTGTAATTTGGGACGTTGGACTGAGAGTGTCATTGTTGGTTTTATGAATAAGACGTCTGGAAGCCTATGGGAATCTTGGCTTATTTGCTACTAAAGCCACTGGGAATCTTGGTTTGTTTGCTACTAAGACCATTAGCTGGTAACTTTTAAAAGATATGTATGTGAAAGAGTTTTCTTTGTCTTGCCCCTTCAAAAATGGTATAAAAGCTCTGTATTAACTAGCATTAAATTGTCATCTGTTCAAGAAGCAGGTGTCCGGTATATGATCGTTGTTCGCCTATCCGTCTCTCCTTCAACACTTCCCACGACCCTCGTGGGGCGGGCTCCCGCAATAAGTAAAACTAAATTGATATCGCAAGGTGGGAAAATAAATTTTTGTTTTAAGGTAAAAATTTGAGATGAAATTGAAGGTTAAAAAAATTAATTAGGCCAGGTGTGGTGGTGTAATCCTGTAATCCCAGCATATTGGGAAGCTGAGGCGAGAGGATTGCCTGAGCCCCTGGGTTCCAGACAAGCCTGGGCAACACGGGCCTTGTCAATACAATAAATCAGAAAATTAGCCTGGTGTGGTAGTGCAGGCCTGTAGTTCCAGCTACTCTGAGGCAGAAGGATCACCTGATCCCTGCAGTTCAATGCTGGAGTTGCAGTGAGCATGCCACTGTACTCCAGCCTGGGCATCAGAGTGAGACTCCAACTCAAAAAAATTAAAACAAAAACAAATAAATAAGTAAATTGAAGGTTTAAGCTAGTTGTAAAAAGGTCTATGGTAAATTAATCTTATGTAAACTGGAATTTTGTGTATGATCAAGTTAGCTAAAATTTCAAGAGGATCATTAACTTTTCTGCAAATTAAACACACTGATGTTGGGTCAGAATCTAGGCCCCCATGTTTGAATAACAATATTTTTTTAAGACCACTGAGCTATATTTTAATAAAAAGCTGTGGGGGATCATGAAAGGTTTATAAAATTCTTACCTTATAGCCAAATTAACGAAAATTAGATTTGTTTATAAGATTTTATTAATATTGGCTTTGATGCTAATAATGCATTCATGTAAAGGTTGAGTTTAGTTTTCTCTTTTGAACAAGATATTTATGCAATTTCAAGTGATAATGAAAGGCTTTTGTTTACCATTTGTGCAAATATAAAAAAAAATAGGGGAGAGAGAAAATTCATTTGTCCTTATGCTATCTTTCTTCATTCTCATTGTTTAAAGAAATCAATCTCCTCTATCAAAGGATAAAGATTTTTTTCTTTTTGAAATCTTTGAATTATTATTATAGCTAAATGACTATCTTAAAGTCAGCTGTGATTTTATTTTCTGATATCAAGTGTTTTAAAAATCTTTGCTAATTTGCAAACTTTCCAACATCAAAATTTCAGATTCTCAATGCAGTATTTCTGACCTTTTTTTTTAGATATTAGGTTTTCCTAAAGTCCAAGAGAGACATATTTGGCTTATTTGGTATGTTGAAATTATACAGGAAACATTGTCAAATAAAAAATTATATAAATTATTAATCTTCAATTTGTAATGTCATCTAGGACACTACAGTACTACAATAAGGTTAAGGAAAATAAATTCTATTCATCAAAATAAAAAATTGGCTGGGTGTGGTGGGTCAAACCTGTAATGCCAGCACTTTGGGAGGCCCAGGTGAGGTAATTACCTGAGTCCACGGGTTCGAGAACAACCTGGGCAACTTGGCAAGACTTCATCTCTACAAGAAATCAAAAAATTAGCTGGGTATGTTAGTGTGCGCCTGTAGTTCCGGCTACTTGGAAGACTGATGTGGAAGGATCGCCTGAGCCCAGCAGGTCAATGCTGGAGTGACCATGAGTGTGCCACTGCACACAGTGAAGTGCAACTTCAATTCAGAGAAAAAACTATGCATATGACTGCCAGAGTTCTGGCATTACATACTCTGGACTCAAGTATTTTTCTGGGGAGTCACATGATGGTGAAGAGCAGGATAGTGACGTTGGTATTTGTATGGGTGAAGGTCTTACCAAGCAGTTACAGTGCTACATGATTTTAGTGCACTTTTGACAAAAGGAAATAGTGGTATATAATATAGTCATTTTAAAAAAGTCAGAATATATATTTAACTAAAATAAAATGTATGCTTTATTTCAGCATCAGATGTCAAGGATGTCATTACTTGAAAAGTTCCTTTTCTTTATCAACTGTTCTTTTACATAATTTTCATAGTCTAAAGCATTTATTGCATTTCCATAATATACCAGGTATACTAAGTTTTTTTCATTATCAAGTAATAAACTCTGCTTGGAACCCATGTTTTCTTGTCACTGCTTCCTCTGTGAGGATACCTACACGTTCTCTGTGAGCTTAGATTCCATTTTCCTCCCACTTGAATGAACAAGATTCCCCCAGCCTGCACTCTCTCTCTCACACAGGACCAGGCTTCCCATGTCCCCTCCTTGCCCACAGGTACTCTTCCTGATGGGTGGCCCTCAGATCTCAGGCTGAGGCAGACATTGGAGCAAGTCTTCAGCTGACTCTCCCAGTTCAGCCTTGTCCTGAGTTCAGTACAATGTGGCCAGTGAAGTGAGAGTCAATTATGCATCTGGTGAATACTTATTGAACACCTACCTGCCTTGTGCTGGGCACAGAGCTCAGTGCTGGGAATGCCATGTTCACCTAGACAGTCTCATCCTTGCCTCTTGCAGCTAAATCTGATGGAAATGCACAGGCCTCTCTTCCTTACCATCCTATTTTGAGACACGGAAAATAGACAGGCCCTTGCTGCACTCTGGACTCTGAGATGGGACAACTTGGTGGGGTTGCAGGGAAAGAGGGAACAAGGGATATCTTGAAACCTGAGGGAATATTGTGACCTGAGGAGTCTTTGGGTTTAGGTGAAGATGTAGAGATGGCCATGAGGTAGACACAGATGGAGTACCACATGAATGATTAACAGGAACCAAAGAAGTGGACTCCCGGGAGCAAAGGGGTTATGACTCAGGACGAGCAAGACCCTGAGAGGGCAAGTGCCTCAGAATTCTAAGAAGTACTTTGGTTCCCCAGATCCAGGAGCTGACTCATTGTTTGGACCTGATTTGTTGAGCCTCATGGAAAGTAGGGCAGGGGAAGCCACATGTCAACAGGGTGAGCTATAGAGAGGGGAACAACGTTGGCAAAGGGAGAAGAGATTCCATGTTAGGAAAGCCTGGATGAGAGGTGTGAGATGGGGAAGTCCAAAACCTACAGGTCCTCCCTGTGGCATGTCATACCCATGGAGTCATATTAATTTGCAGAGTGTTGAAGGAGTAGACAAATTTGAAACTCATAGTTCTATTGTCCACACGGACTGTGTATCTCCAAAACAAAAATTATCCCCATGGCTTCTATAAGCACTGGATTATAAGCACTGTGTTATAAAATGTTCTTTAGAACTCTTTAGCATCATACCAGTCTTTTCAGAAATATGAGTACATCAAATTTATGAAAAGTAATATATGTTCATATTACACTTTTGTGAAAGTCATGTACTTACCTTTTTTTGAAAATTATACTTTGACCCTTTACAAAGTTATCAATTGAGAAGGCCAAGAAGGTAACTCTATCGAATGTACTTATACTGTTGTACCTGAGGAGTGAAGTCTTGAAGCGCCAGACTTTATTTTCTTGGATAATGGAGTGATTCTTTTTGGCTGAATGTATATTTGTCTAGGGAACACTCCCATCCCTTATTCTTTGTGACAATGGGCTGCAGATGAATGTTCAGCATCATTAACTGGTGAGTGGAAAATGAGCCATGACAGGAGATGAGAACATGAGAGCGAGTAAAGGGTTTGGAAAACAAAGTGATCATAGACCTGAGGACACAACATTTCATTATTGAGTAGATAGAACACCCTAGAAGGACTCTGAGAAGGAAAATCTAAGGTTTGATAAAACAAAGAGGGCTCTAATTATTGACTTTGTGTCTTGAAGGGACAGAGTCATAGCTGAATTAGAGTCAGGCCAACACTGATCCCAGATCATTGGGAACAGGATCCTATGAGGTGGAGATGCTCATCAGTGACACAGGTGATCTGGGGGAGCAGTAGACTTAGGATGGAAGCAAGTGTCCACACCTGGAGAGTGTGGACAGAAAGAGAGATGCAGGTGCTGCCCCTGAGTCTTATTCTGAGGGAGGGACAGATGCAGGACAGGTGCCTAGGTGATGGAGGGCAGTGACCTCTAGTTTGACTTCTTCAACTTATTTTTCCTTCTCATCCCCTCTGTGATGAGGAGGCCATCATGAGACTATCTGCTCTCTACCTCTGCTGAGACTGCCTGAGTCTCAAATGGATGCCTCCTGGATGGGAGTGAGTGTGTCTTGGGGCTTGGATCCTGTTGAAAGAATATAAGAAAGGACAGATGGCCTGAGCTGCTACTTTGTGAGATAGGAACAGCCAAGTCAGTGCCCCTGACAAGGTCCCAGAGTCCACAGGACAATGCCCAAATGAACAAAGGATAGGGTGGATCATAGAGAGATGTACATTGTGGGGCCACTTAGGACTCCAGATCTCCCAGTCATGTGGTTAGTGTGTGAGTCTTTCAGTTTCTGGCTTTAGAGACACCCTGTGTTGCCCAAATCAATCAGATAATTGTCCCCTGGGCACTATGATGGTTTCAAGGGTGATGGTGTAGGAGATGGCCCTAGTCTAGTCATCCTGTAGACCAGTAAGACATGCAGGTAGATCTTGTTCATTCTGGAAGGTTTCTTGTGAGGATGTTATGCCTGAGAGTGAGAAGTTATTTGGTTTCCAAATAGGATTTCAACCTGGGGATAGGTCAGGTCATGGAGAAGGGATATGTCAAATAAATCTTAGAGTGACATTCCCTCACTATCTGGAGATGTAAAGTGCATGTGACACTCTTGAATGAGTCTGAGAGGTTGTTAAAGTTTTCATCATGTACAATGAGCTGAAGCCTCCCCTATTTCCCTTTCCCATGAAGCCCCGTCTTCCAACAAGGTGGGTCAGTCCCTCTCCAGTCAGTTGTTAAGGCCAGCCTTGAGTCCTCTTCCCTCACCAAGTCTTCAGACCCTGCTCCATAATCATATGCTGAGCCTTACCATTCTCCCCCAATCACCCCAGCGGGCCTCACTGCCTTCACTCTCCCCACTTCCTTGGCCATCTTCTCTGTATCATTTGGGCTCTTCTTCATAAACATAAGCAGCTCCTGTGTCTTCCTTGTCCATCTCTCTGATGGCTCCTCTGAGCTCTCCTTTCCCACCCACTCAAGTTATTTTATCTTATTGTTCTTGCATTTTATTTCATTGTTTTATTTCTTCCACCAGTTGCTGTCAACTGTATGAGGTCAGAGACTCTTCTTGTTCACCATTGTCCTTGACCTTTTCCACCCTCAACTTGAGCCAGGCACATGACAGGTGATCAGTGAATGGTATGTATGGACAGACCTCTGGTAGTTGACTATCTTGGGACAGACACTGTGGACTCTGTGTCTTTGGTTATGCCCTGATTCAGCATGGACTTGATTCCAAGAGCAGACCAACCCTGTTATTGAATTTTCTTCAATATGATATGATATGAATGTGTTTCTACCAAGGGTTGGATGTGGGGATAGAACTGATGTTGGGAACTGGCCACAGGGGCCCACTGAGCACTAGGGATCAGGAAGGGCCATTGACCCCGAGACCAGTAGGATGTGTTCAGGAGCTGTTGACCGCATTTCCTCCCCCTTTCTACTTAGCACTATAACCAGAATAAGCTCCTGTAAGCTCAAACATAATAACTCTGAGACTGGGACGAACGCAAACTAACTTTAGAAGCTCACTGTTCCCATTCTTCCACAAACTGCGGTTTTGGCTTTCACACAACTTACAATTCAAACTCAGGTCACATCTAAGAGCCTTAGTATTGGTCACAGCTACTGGGTCATGATTTTAGGATTTACTGAAGTTGAGTAAGGTGTAAATTGTAGAATATAGTTTTAGAAATATAAGTTTAGACAGCCATTTTGTTGAAAGAATGCAGCTAGGTTACTTGCAGGTAACCCACTGTGAACTTTAGACTGGGCCACATTCCAAACATTCTAGGATGGACTGCTTTAGGTTGTAAAGTAAGTATTTAAGCTTCTATAGAATCATTTAACTTGGTATTAGTATAAGTCAACATAGGATGAAAAAGGTTTATAGGATAAGCCAGTCACAGATTAAGGTTAGCTGTTTGTTATGGAATTTTTAGGTTATGAGAATTTTAGGTTTAACTTGGTATTAGTATAAAAGGGTTTATAGGCAGTCACAGATTAAGGTTAACATCTGTTATGGGATTTTCTTCCTCAAACCTGAAAGAACATCTGGTGGGTGGGGGACGCCCCTCACACACCTGGCTTTGTATTCACGTGAAAGACATATGAGTATAAAAGCCCACTGTTGACACTACATAAAGGTCTTCTGCTCAAATTTGAGCAGTTGTCCAAGTCTCTCTCTCTCTCTCTCTCTCTTTCCCTCTTTCTTCTTCCCCCCAAATGCCTACGCCATCTCCACCTTTGGGGTTCCCTGAACCCAGCAGGAGCTGGACTCTGGCAAGTGGCTCCCAAACAGGGACCTGAAGACAAGGTTTTTTCTTTTGGGGGGACTGATAGGACCTCACCGAGGGTGCTGTGGAACCCTCTGTAGAGAGAGGCAGATCTAGGAAGGGTGAGCAGTTTAAGAGCCATGATAGAATCATGGGCCAGAGTGAATCTAAAGAAAGAAAGATGATCATAAATATTCTGATGCATATGTTTACTAAAAGAGGAATTAAAGTTTCCTCTTCACAATTGGTTTGGTTTTTTTCATTTGGTGCAAGAACAGTGCCCCTGATTCCCTGCAAAATTAAAGAGGAACCAGGTGAAAAAACTCCCATATCAACCCCTGTTCCTTCCCAGGCAATGTTAGCCACTGCTCCTGTTGATGATAATCATTTATCCCCTGGGAATGAGAAAAATTATAAGGAAGTAGGATAGGCCAAATTTACCCTATAGGCCATTGTTCTTAAGGTTGCTAAACCTATTACCTGAAAAAACAATAAGCCAGTTTTGGGTAAAACAATGGCCTATACCATCTAAGAAACCTAAGGCAGCAAAAGATTTGGTGCAACAGTAGCTAGAAGCTGGTCTATAATTTTCATAAAGAAAAAATCAGGTAAATAGAGACTTTCACAAGATTTAAGGGCCATTAATGCTAAGGTGGAAAGTTTAAAAACACCCAGCCTGGAAAAAGCCAGAAATTCCTGGCATTATGCATAAAGTGAAAATATAGATGCATTCTGCTTTAAATTAATGAGAAAGAACTTGAAAAATATGTTTACAGGTATTTGGAGAATGGTAATTCACAAAGAAATTTTTTTACATATAATTCATTATAAAATTAAATAGGAACTTATTTTAAGTGTATTTAAGTTACAATTTTTCTCATACAAATTTATCTTATTCACAATTTTATGCAATATGTCAATTGATTAAGGCAGGGAGGAAACTGAGAACAAAGAGGATTAATGAGCATGAGAAAATCAGTGGGAAAATTTTCAAACTGAGTATGAAAGCCTACAGATTCTAAATACTGCCATGGAAGAGTTTATGCTGTCTAGACTGTATTTCTACCATTTCATTTTAAAAGTATACCCCTAGCTGAGCTCAGTGGCTCAGCCTGTAATCCTGTGCCTTTGGGAGGCTGAGGTGAGTGAATTGCCTGAGCCTGAGGGTTCGAGATCCACCTGGGCAGCGAGACCTCATCTCTACAATAAATCAAAAAATCAGCCAAGCATGGTAGCTCATGCCTGTAATTCCGGCTACTTGGAAGGCTGAGGCGGAAGGATTGCTGGAGCCCAGCAGGTCGAGGCTGTGATGGCTGGGAGTGGCCACTGCACTCCAGTCTGGGCAACAGAGTGAGACTCTGACTCAAAAAAAATAAAAAGTATACCCTTGAATCCTCAGCCAAAATAAGTAACATTAGTGCCATGGAGAATAAATTGATGAGGAAGCAATTTTATAACTCTAGGGCATGGCTAAAATCTAATATGGCAAGCACTAGAAAACATAGCTTCTTTTACTTTTAAGGCACTTCAATTTGTCATTCTGATTAAGGATTGTCTGGATTGACTCTTCTGGTCAGTTAAATTATCCCAAGAGCTGTCTCATTACTGGGAAATGCTCACATGAGATGAGAATCCCATTTATTCCTATGCATGATGGACATTTCAGCTTTGCTTCTGCAGGGGGATGTGAGGAGGGGGACTGCTAGATGCCACACTCCACATTACTCACAGACTATGCCTTTAATATATATATCTCGGAAGCCACAAGTGAATTGAGTCATAGAAAAAGGAAATCTTCATAGCCATTGTCAAAAGGAAAATACAGTTGGCAATTTATCTTAAAACATTTCACTAATAATGAATTATCTTATCACATTATCTACTAGAACTTTGTTATTAAATATGTGGTTTGCAGATCAGCAGCTTGGGCATCACCTGGGAAATTGTTAGAAATATTAAAAAGTCAGAAATAGTCTCATTTCTGATCCTTTGTACATGGCCTGGGTCCACTGAATCAGACCCACTGAATCAGAGTCTGCATTTCAGTGAGACTCTCCAGGGTGCATGTCAACATTTGAAGTTTGTAAGAGTGAAGCATAATAGGGTAGTCATTGAAACCATGCCCTCTTACCTAATTCAGGAGGATCATGTTTTCCAATGGTAGCAGCGCCTTCAAAACTGCATCCCACGGCACAATTTTTTTTCCTTTTTGGCATTTAACCCAAGAGTTAACTTTATTAGTTATTTGTCTGTTTTAATATTCTCCTTTAAAATATAAATTGCAAGCATTTAAGGCAAATTCCGGGTTTTCTAAAAATGTAAACAAAATAAGAAAGGTTTTCACCTCCTTTGTCCTCTCCTATTCCTCCTACACCTCCTGCTTTCCCTACTACTCCTGTTTCTTGTAATCTGCTCTTCCTTCTTGCCCTCCACCTTTATCTCGGAAGGAAGGGCTGGTGTCTACGACTGTGGTGCCTAGCCTTACCTTCAGTCTTTCTCTTTTACCTTCGGAAAATGGGCAGGTGCCAAAGGCCATGGCACCTGGTCCCAGCCTCCAGTCTTTCTCTTTTACCCTCGGAGAAGGGGCAGGTGCCAAAGGCCATGGCACCTAACCCCAGCCTCTAGACTTCTCACCCCTCCTCACCCCCACATGTACTTGGAAAACTCATTCAAGTTTCCACATGGCTTAATAGGTCTTTTCTTAAGGGGGTGGTTGGGACAAAACGATGTTAAAAATTCTTCTTTGTTGTTTTATGATAAATTTCTCTCAAGTTTATATCTCAATACTAACGTTATGTTGCAGATAAACTGCGTCATTTGGAAACTGCTAATCTTCGTGCTGTCTCTCCCTCCTCCCCCACTAACATAATTGTTATTTTACAGACTATTCAATTGCATATTTGTGCTAGCACAGAGCCTGTTTATACTACTCATTACTCATGCTCATTCTGCCCTTCCTTGGTCCCCACCCCCATCACAGTTCAGTTCCCAAAAGCAGGAACAAAACCACCTAAACTTGGCTGACAATGAAGAAGAAGAAACTCTCTTTCCTCAGCTAAAACATCTTGCTCTTGAGAGGCCTCCATGACTGCAACTGCATACTGCTGCTTCCAGGAGAACCTGCTAGTCACCAACTAGGGGACAGCTGAAAGTGCTGACATGTGACACAAAGAACTTGGTTTGGTCTCAAAATATTTCTATTATTCCCTCTACTGTTTTTATTGTTATATTGGCTATTATGGCATGCCAAGTGAGTTGTATTTATTCAGAAAAGTCTTATTAGTTTACCTTCTCATAATTTAAAACAGCCTTTCCAGAGATGGCAATGGAAGGTCTTGCCACAAGGTATGAAAAACAGTCCTATCTTGTGCCAGAAGTTTGCAGACGCAGCTTTGCAGAATATAAAAAGTCAATATTCTAATCTTTATTTAATTCACTACATGGATGATATTTTATTGACTCATGCAGATCGTGCTCTTTTGCATGATATTCTCAACAAAACTGTGACTGCTTTAACCAACTGTGGTTTAAAAATTTCCCCCCCAAAATTCAGACTAATTCACCTTTTACATATGCGAAAAGATCACTTGGTGATGCTAAATGACTTTCAAAAATTACTGGGGGATATTAATTGGATTCGACCTTACTTAGACATCACCACAGCTGATTTAAAGCCTCTGTTTGATATTTTACAAGGAGACCCTTCTCCTAATTCAAGAGAACTTTAACTTTGGAAGCTAAGGAAGCCTTGTCCCTAGTGGAAAGGGCTATTGAGTCTCAAAAAGTTAAGAGAATTGATACAAACTACCTTGGAACTTAATTATCTTAGCCACTTTTCACACTCCAACAGGGTGTTCGTGGCAAGAAGGACCCTTGGAATGGCTCCACCTACTAGTATTGTCTAAAAAAATATTGGCTTCTTATCCTTATCTAGTGGGTTTACTTATGACCAAAGGGAGGTATGGTAGTGTTGAATTATTTGGACATGATATGCACAATATAATTGTTCCTTATGATAAGTTTCAGTTTGAGACTTTGTTTCAAACTGAGGATGATTGGCAAGTAGCTTTAACTGATTACAGAGGACAAATTCTGTTTCATTTACCCAAAAGTTCACTGTTACAATTTGTAAAACAAAATACTATAATTTTTCCTCACAACTGTTCCTCAAGCCCCCTAGGGGGCAGCCTTAATTTTTACTGATGGCTCCTCTAATGGAAAAGTCATAACAATCATTAATAATAAGTCTCATATGCTGGAAACTTCAGAAACTTCAGCACAGAAAACAGAATTAAGGGCAGTGTTATATGCCTTCACAACCCTGAAAGACTCTAAATTTAATCTATATACTGATTCTTGCTATATGAAAGGACTGTTTCCTCATATTGAAACAGCTACTATTCCAGCTAACAAAACTATGATTTTGGAGCTTTTAACTCAATTACAACAGCTAATTAGTAACAGGAAGGAACAGTTCTTTGTGGGCCATATTAGATCTCATTCTGGTCTTCCAGGACCTTTACACCAAGGCAATCAATTGGCTGATCCTTTAACTAAACCCACTGTATGTGCTGCAGTAGAAACCGAGGCAGTAACTCAGGCTTAGCTTTCTCATAAAATTCATCATCAAAATACTACTGCCTTACATTATTAGTTTCACTTACCCAGGCCAGACAAATTATTAATTGTCCAGCCTGCCCTACCTTTGTTAACGTTACTCCAACAGGAATAAATCCCAGAGGATTAAAACCTAATGTCTTATGTGACTCATTTTTCTAGCTTTGAGAAATTGTCTTATTTACATGTTACTGTGGATACATTTTCTCATATTATTTTAGCTTCAGCAAGAACCAGAGAAGTTTACAAGGACATGGTACAGTATTTATTCTTTTGTTTTTCACAGCTAGGTATACCTAAACAACTAAAAACTGATAATGGTCCTGCTTATACATCTAAATCTTTTCAATGGTTTTGTCTCCAATTTAATATCTCTCATTCCACAGGGATTCCTTACAATACACAAGGTCAAGCCATAGTTGAAAAAGTCCACCAAACTTTAAAAAATCAAATAATTAAATTACAAGAGGGGAGGTTTAAGTATGCTCTCCTCACCATATTTTAAATCATGCTTTATTTGCTATAAATCATCTAAATTTGGATTCTTTGGGCAACTCATCTATGACTAGACACTGGAACCATTGATCCGTCGACCAAGACGAATGGCAAGGATCAGACCAATTCAGAGGAATAAAATGCATGAAGCAGTTTCCATATACAACCAGCAGGAGGGGCTATTATTATTTTTGGAGAATTCGTCTGCCACAGAGCAAGATCTACAACACCAGGATCACCAACCTGATGAAAGAGAAACCATAATGCGCCAGATGAGAAAGCTCTCCTTACAGGATGAAAAATCCCACTCTAGGCTGTCCCAGACAAGACAAACTACATGCAGGTGAAGTATCTTCAGCATTTGTCATCCCCATCTGCCAACGTGGGAACAAATGGAGTGTTTGGTTGAGGAAGCAGGAGACATGGTAACTTCTCAGCAGATTCCCATCAGACCAATAACCTTGCTTTTGGCAAAACCTTGTTTTGCTCTCCTGATGATTTCATATACACCTAATCCTCCAACATTCTAACTGGTTACTTGGGGTAATGAGATTTCATTTTGATTATTATAAGGCCTTTTGTTTAATGTCATATCTTAAGTCTCTTATCACTGATAGTCCCAGTCAAAATGAGTACAGGGAAACTTGGTGGCTGGAAATGCTGATGCCCGGAGAATCCAATCCTACCCTAGATGCAAGGGCTACGCTACCTACCGGATTGACTATTTGCTCTCCAAACAACATGGAAAAGGACTCGCTGCTCATTTCACGGGAGACTGGTTATCCTAAATGGAAAGACTGTGTATAATCCAAAGTGGACTATTTTTTACCTCATGAAAAACTGCCTATTAGTGACTGGGGACTTAATGCTCAACCATCACATCAATCTTTGTTCATCTAACCACAAAATAATGTTTATAAAATTATTTGTAAACAATGTACTTTAACCAATTGTTTAACTGATGCTTCTTACAAGGGATTTGTTATTCTCAGACAACCTCCTTATCTAATGGTTCCCATGCACTTGTCATCTCGTTGGTATGATGAGTATGATTTGCAAACATTGTATGAAGTTAATTCCCTTTTGAAAATACAGAAAAGATTTTTGGCTACTGTAATTTTAGGAATTACAGCTTTAATAGTTACTTCCATAAGAGTTTCAGCTGTAGTGTTATCTAAAGAAGTACACACAACTATGTTTGCTGACCAATTATCTAAGAATGTCTCTATAGCTTTAGCTACTCAGAAGATTATTGACCAGAAACTGGAGAGTAAAGTTAATGCTTTGGAGGAGGCAGTTTTAACTGTAGGACAATAACTTGTGACTTTAAAAATTAAGTTGGCTTTATGATGTCACTCAGAGTTTAAGTGGATTTGTCTCACTCCTGTGGAAGTGAACAAATCAGTCCATAAATGGGATAAAGTGAAAAATCATATTCTTGGAATTTGGAATCATATGGACCTGAGTATAAATCTTATCAAATTGCATCAAGAGATTCAGACATCATGGTTGCTGAAAAGCAATTCTGGTCCACTGAAGTGGCTAGTTCTGTATTTAATAATTTTTCATCATTTGCTAACCAAAAATCTATATTCATCAATGTGGGCATTTGTAGAGCAATGATTTTTTATTGCTGTGTTTACTCCCAATCATCTTCAGAGTGATAAAGAAGAGTCAGCTCAATACGGAGTTTCATGGTTTCATACTAAAAAATAAAAAAGGGGGAGATGTTGGGAGCTGGCCATGGATGCCCACTGAGCGTTAGGGATCAGGAAGAGCCATTGACCCCAAGACCACTAGGATGCGTTTGGGAGCTATTGACTCCATCTCCTCCCTCTTTCTACTCAGCAATATAACCAGAATAAGCTCCTATAAGCTCAAACATAATAACTCTGAGACCAGGATGGACACAAACTAACTTTAGAAGCTCATTGTTCCCAATCTTCTACAAACTGCGATTTTGGCTTTCACACAACTTACAATTCTAACTCAGGTCACATCTAAGACTTAGTGTTGGTCACAGGCTTCTGGGTCATGATTTTAGAATTTATTGAAGTTGAGTAAGGTGTAAATTATAGAATATAGTTTTAGAAATATAAGTTTAGACAGCCATTTTGTTGAAAGAATGCAGCTAGGTTACTTGCAGGTAGCCCACTGTGAACTTTGGACTGGGCCATATTCCAAGCATTCTGGGATGGGCCACTTTAGGTTGTAAAGTAAGTATTTAAGCTTCTATAGAATCATTTAACTTGGTATTAGTATAAATCAGTATAGGGTGAAAAAGGTTTATAGGATAAGCCAGTCACAGATTAAGGTGAACCATTTGTTATGGGATTTTTAGGTTTAACTTGGTATTAGTATAAAAGGGTTTATAGGCAGTCACAGATTAAGGTTAACATCTGTTATGGGATTTTCTTCCTCAAACCTGAAAGAACATCTGGTGGGTGGGGGACGCCCCTCACACACCTGGCTTTGTATTCATGTGAAAGACATATGAGTATAAAAGTCCACTGTTGACACTCAATAAAGGTCTTCTGCTCAAATCTGAGCAGTTGTCCAAGTCTCTCTCTCTCTTTCCTTCTTTCTTCTTTCCCCAAAATGCCTATGCTGTCTCCACCTTTGGGGTACCCTGAACCCGGCAGGAGCTGGACTCTGGCAAATTGAGAGGACAAGAACACATTCTCTAGAGCATGTTCCCTGCAGTGGGCATTAAACTCTGAATGCTGATAAAACAATAAACAAACAAACAAACAACAGCCAGGGTAAGATTTCAGTGCTGCAAAGGGAATCCCCATTTGTTGACTGGCAGCAGGTTTCTGTGTCACTTCCCCACTGGCCTGCAGCATTGTGTATATGTGAATACTTGTGTCTCCAGCTAAACATAATCAGCGTCATCCTCAGGCCAGAGCCAATAGATGCTCAGGAAGGCTTTGAGCATGCAGCATCATTCCTGTCAAGAATGAGAGAAGAAAATAACAAGGGTCATGGGATTAAAGTAAGGTAGGTAAGCAGGGATGGGTCCCTGAGTCATCTCCTTACTGAAGGTTCATTCTGCAGCTGGGGATCCAGGAGCTTCTTGGAGGCATCTTCTGAGGAGAAAATAGAACCTGCTTCCCTAAGTTCTCAGAGCTCAGGGAAGAATCCACCCAGCATTTTTCCAGCAATAATATAGCCTCCTCTTCGCCTTCTCACAACTCACATGAGGTTTGCTGACCTCAAATGCCTTAGTTGCCTCCTTCCCAACCACCTTTTATGCTGACATAACAACTAAAGGTTCAGGTACAGGCCACCACTGTGACTGGAATTCCTCCCAAGTCTGTGTCCTCACTCAGCATTTCATGCCTTAGTGTCTCTTCCCTGGGACTCAGGGAGTATCCTGCAGCACTGAGCACAGTTGACTGGGAAGGAAAGTGAGGTCTCTGCATTCACCCCTGGAAGTGCAGAATTCTTGCTGTCAGTGACTGTCCACCTGGTGGGATAGTCTCTGTGTTCTGACCAAGATGTGAATTAGGAAAGGCTGATTTTGCTTTTTTCAAGAGAAAAATTCCAGCTCCACAGACTCTGGTTTTGACACATATGGATGACCAGGTAGCATCAGGAAGTTTTAGTTTTTTGGTTTTCGTTATTCTGAAACATCAGAAACATTGAATGAAACTTGAGAGTTGAAACATTTTAAGCAGATGGTGCTTCCAAGTAGAGCTTATTCATATGAAACATATTTTAAAATTTGAAAGTTGTCATAGACAAAGACCCTGAGCAGACTGAGGCTTTTGTCCTACTTGCTCATCTGCCTGTGTCACTGTGAGAAGTACTACTGTCCCAGGTCTGACAGCAATAATCAGCCTCATCCTCAGATTGGACTTTGGTGATGGCCAAGTAGCGATCAGCCCCCGAGCTGGAGCCGGAGAATTGACTGGGGATCCCATCCCCATTGCTGTGGTTTCCATCACTGTAAACAAGCATCAGGTATTGAGGGTCCTTCCCTGACTGCTGGTGATGCCATGCAATGTTCTGGATGCTGTGCTCACTGCTCAGAGTGCAGGTGAGCTTGGCTGAGGCTCCCAGGCAGGCAGATGCACAAGGTGGCTGAGTCAGCCCAGGCTAGGAGAGAGACCCTGGAAAAACTGGTATCCATGAAGTTCAAGAGGAAGAACAGGAGAGAAGGACATTTCTGGCACATAGTTGGTAGGTGGTGTCAGGGAGCCAGGGGATCAGGATTCTGAGGACTGTCCTGATCTATGCAGTGAAGCAGGAGGGTGAGGAGGAGGAAGCGTGGGGTCCACGCCATGGTGCAGACACCTCAGATCTCTGCTGAGACTGACATGCTGCAGGTCTCTCTTATCCACCCTCTAGCCCCAGAGGAGAAAGGGGACCCTTCATGCAAATGTGCTCCTCTTCCCCATTCCCATTTGCAGTCACAATAACTGAGAATCATTTCTGTGCAGGGTAGGCCTGAGCTGAGCCTGGCTTGAGGCTCTCCATGGACACAGATGGAACCCAGGAACTAGCTCCAGTAAGCCTTGAACAGAGACCAGGGTGAGGTGTCTGGTTTCCCAGCTGAGATCCTCACAGAGCCCTCACTAACATGACCCTAGTGCTCCCTGCTGCCCAGGCCCATTAACATGTGACAATCAATAGTCCCAACAAAGGCTGCTTCCTCCAAGGTGCTTGACCACTGCCTGCTCCCTGCTCAAGTGCAGAGTGAGTCCCTTCCCAGGGCAGCCTCCTACCCTGTCTGTATATAGTTTTTCATTTGGCCTCAATGGGAACAGGACACACAATTCTTTTTTGTTTGCTTTTATTCTACTTTTTCTCCCTTTTTTAATTTTAAAGACGCAGGGTACAATTCATGGTTAGGTATACAAATGTTCATTATGCAGATATCCTCATTGATGCAGTGTGTCCCCCTCTTATCCAGGCAGTTTCCTGCTATTGCCAATCCTTATAGTATTATGATAATTGTTCAAGGTCCACTTATGAGTGAGAAAATGTGATACTCAGTTCTTTTTTTCTTTGAAAGATCACTCAATATTACAGACTCTAAGTCCATCCAGGTTGCTGTGAAGTTCATAATTTTGTTTTTCTTTATGGCTGCATATTATTTTATCATGTATCTGTACCACATTTTTTTAATTGAGTCTTCTTTTGATGGGCAGCATGGTTGATTTATGTTCTTGCTACTGTGAACAATGTCGTGCTAAACATTCGTGTGCAGGTATCTTTTTTATAGAGTGATTTAGTTCTTCCAGGTATATTCTCAGTAAGTGGATTGTCTGGTCATATGGAAGGTCAATTTTTAGACCTTTTAGGAATCAGCGCACTGTTTTCCATAGAGGCTGTATGTTGGGAGCCGGTCATGGAGGCCTGCCTGAGCATTAGGGATCCAGGCGGGCTGCGGACCCTGAGACCACTAGGATGAGTTCAGGAGCTGATGGCCCATTCCCTCTTCCCTTTTTTGCTGTTTGGCACGTCTCACTAGCAGGGACTTTGATGATCTTAAGCTTGAAACTTCAAGAGTACAACAGGCATGGTTAACTCTAGGGATCCATTGTTCCCGTTTCTCACAGTCTGTGATTTTGGCCTTTCAATCAATTACAGTTCAAACTTGGGTCACATTCGGGAGCCTTATATGTGATACAAGTTTCTTTATAAAATTTAAAAGTATATTTGTAGAATTAGTATATACATATGGAGAGCTGTTTTCAGCTTTAGATGGTATAGATGATTATCTAGAGTTACTAGAAATGGCTCAGCATGAACTTTGGACTGGGCCACATTCCTAAGGGCCCAGCATGTACTTTGAGTGGGCTACATTCTTTTAAACTGGTTTTTAGCTACAGTTAGTGTAGGGTTTTTCTACTTATAGAAATTGAATTTATTTTACTCATAGAAAGTATTGTAGAATAGGTCATGCTACGTCAGGGAATTACGTTAGTTCAAACATAATCATACATGATATTTTGAGGTTTAATAAGAATACAGCTAACTTTAGACATTTCATTGTTCCCATTTTCTACTATTGTGGTTTTGACCTTAGTACAATTTACAGTTTATATTTGGGTTTTATTTTTAGAATATATATTGCTGATGATCAGCTTTATATATTAGGATTAGGAATTAGAAACTTTTATAGAAATTAAGATAGATATATAGGATTTTAGAATAGCCATTTTGTAAAGAGATCATAATCAATTGTTCCTAGAAATGGCCCATCATGATCTTTGAACTGGGCCACATTCTTTAGGAGCTGGTTTGAGCTATAATTAAGAGTTTCTGTAGTGCAGGTAGAATTAGGTTGGAACAGAAAGGTATTAGGATTTAAGTTAATCATTAGGTGTTGTGTATGTATAAGTTTTAGAAGTTATTGATTATTAGAATATTATGATGTTAGAATTGTGGAATTATTTTTGAAGAGCATTAACCAAGCATAAGTAACAGTGAGATAATTTTGGGATTGTCCTTCCTCGTACTTGGGAAAATGCCTGGTGGGTAGGGGATGCCCCTCATCCACCTGGCTTTGTGTTCATGTAATAGTCTTGTGATTTAATTGGGATTGCCCTTCCTCATGCTTAAGAAAACATCTGGTGGGGGGAGCACCCCTCATCCACCTAGCTTTGTGTTCACGTGAAAGTCTTGTGATTTAACCTGTGAAAATTTGGGATAAAAGACTTACTCTTCATCCCATTAAACAGCTTCTGTTCAATCCATTGAACAGTTGTCCATTTTATTTCTTTCTATTTTTTTTTTTTTTGAGTCGGAGTCTCACTCTGTCACCCAGACTGGAGAGCAGTGGCCGCTCCCAGCCACCGCAGCCTCGACCTGCTGGGCTCCGGTGATCCTTCCGCCTCAGCCTTCCGG
>NW_007231413.1:19329-23627 GCF_000164805.1 Carlito syrichta | reverse complement strand
CTCAGCCTCCCAAAGGTGCGGGATTACAGGCTGAACCACCGAGCCCGGCTCATTTTATTTCTTTCTTTCTTTTAATATCTATCCCCCATCTTTCTTTCTTTTAATATCTATCCCTCCTACAGAACCGGCTTCTGCGCTAGACAGAGTCCAGTCTCTTTCTTTCTCCCCCCTTCTCTTTCTTTCTCTTTATTTCTCCAAAATAATTGCCGATGCTGCCACACCTCCCAGAAACCCCCTGAATCTCTCTGCAGGGGCTGGCCCCCTGCAGCTGTACTAGTCTATACTCCCAACAACAGTATAAAAGTGTTCCCTTTTCCCCACATCCTCTCCAGCATCTGTGACACACAATTCTTTCTGCATTATAAGGAGTTCTCATGTTAAGAGTGTCTCATAAACAAACTATACATGAAATGTACATTATTTACAAACAGACACATTCAGTCATGAACCACTTCCCCATCAGCTCATGGGTCCAGAATTCTCATCCCATTTGATCCAGGAGATCACACACAAGGAGCAGAGTGTCTGGGAGGATAAATAAGCATTCTCCACTGAGATTCACTGGGAAATGAGGAGAGATCTTGGGAATAAAAGGATAAGGGACTACTGATCTGTGTGATGAAAGAGGTGACCTAACAAACATTACATAAGCAAATTAAATGAAAGAAGCTGTTGCGAAAGACCACACAGTATCTGATTTCATGCATATACCATGTCCCAAACAGGCAAACCTTCACAAAGAGAAGTTAGATTTATGGCTTCCAGGGCAGACCAGAGTGGGAGGGGAGTGACTGAAAAATGATTGGAGTGTCTTAAGGAGTGTTTGGAATGCTTACACATTAGGTCAGAGCAATGGCTGCACAACTCTACAACTATACTCATATCACTTTAACTCTACAGTATGAACAGGTGAACTTTCTGGTATGGAAATTATATCTCAGTAATTTCTTTTTTTTTTTGCATATGAGATGGAACAGCTGTCCCTGACCATTTACAGTGGGCCTGTGCTCTGAGACTTGGAGGTCACAGGGGGGCAGGGGCAAGTGTTTGTCTCAGTTTCCCATGTGTCAGGAGCACTGTGTGGTGCTTTCATCACATGATGAACAAGGGTAATCAGCCTCATCCTCATCCTGGAGGCCCAAGATAGTCAGGGAGACTATGTTCTCAGATGTGGAGCCAGAGAGGCCATCAGGGATCCCTGAGTATTTCCGAGCATCTCAGTCCTAGAAAAGTCACGGACTCTTTAAAGCAGGTCTATGCTGTGAGAACCAGACCCTCAGATGTGGATGCTCTAGGGTCACACTCTTGGCTAATGTTTATCACAAGCCATCATGAGGTTGATCACAGTTAGCAGGCATAGTTTTGTCTCAGTTCCCCATTTGTCTGCAGCATTCTGTCAGCATTCATACTATCATCTCATGCTGAACAGAAGAAACAGTCCTCAAGCTGGAGACCCAAGATGGTCAGGGAGGGTATGCTCCCAAATATGGAGCCAGAGAATCAATCAGGGATCCCTGGGGGCTGAGTACTTCTGGTCATCACAGTTTTGGGGGCATCTTGAGAAACCTTTTGGTACCAGCTGACAGCATGAGTCCCAACACTGTTGCAGTTTCCAGTGTAGAAGAGGGTGAACTTCTGTCCCACAGACACTGATACCAAGGGGAGAAAGTGACTATTGTTGACTTGGGATACCACTAAGAAGTTATTTTCATTGATCTCATCCAGATAAACCAAGGTGTGAGTTTGAGGGCCTCCGATGTCACCAGCACAAGTAAGAGAAAAAGCCAGAATCTGGCATTGTGAGCATCACGGGAAGCACAGGAGAGTAATGGGTGATGGTATGGGAGGGCATATATATGTATTTTAAATCACATTTTTACACAAATCAGGATCTTTTTTGTTCATGGGGTTGTATTCAGCAGTGAGACCAGTCTGGGCAACATAGTGAGACTTCATCTCTACCAAAAGAAAAATATTATCCAGACTGGGGCAGATATCTGTAGTCCCAGCTGCTCTGAAGGCTGAGGCAGAAGTACTGCCTGAGTCCGGAGGTCAAGACTGCAGTGAACTGTGATCATGCTACTATGCTTCAGCCTTGGCAACAGAGTAAGATCTTGACTCAAAAAGAAAAAAATATTGTAGAAATTATAACATCTACTGCCAATTAGAGTATGTTAAATGGAGTTTCTACAATTATATAACTTTTTGGGAGTTATTTTAATTTATGAATAAAGAGATAATAATGCTATATTCTTTCATGAAATGCTTTTACATATTCAATAAAAATTTACAGAATGAACATGTCTATATCCAAACATTGAGCATATAAGAAAATTTGTCAACAGTTGGGTTGTACTAATAGAATGTGGAAACAAATTAAATTCTTGAAAATTAAACTTCTGTACTTCCATTTAATAGCTGCACAATATACTTTTTAAAAAGAAAGAGTGCAGTAATGTGAAGGAAAAGTAGCAGGATAAAAATGGGTTGTGTACATTGTGGTCTGAACTATAGAGAAAATATGTGGGAAAAAGGCTACAACTAGAACTTTTAACTTCTGAACTTTTACAGGATAGGAAAAAGTGCTCTTAAAAAATATTGCCAGATTGCAAAGAGTGAACATGCATTTTAAAAAAAACTTTATATAAAATGAAAAATTTGTGCTTTTCTGCGACTATTAGTCGGCATTCTATCTGAAAGAGAAGGTTATTTTGGGGAGGAAATATTTGACCATAAACACTTCATTTAGTGTACCTTCTATTGTTCCCTATGGATTGGAAAAAATATTTGGGTTCTATTTTTCATAGACACACATTCTCCCAAAGGCATGCAAAGGGATCACTCCAAATGCTGGTCTGAAATCTCCATGGACCTGCACAGTGACTGAGGGAGGAGGAGGAGGAGGAGAGGAGTCTAGACTGTGGTGTTGAAGTTTCAATGGACCACTGGCACCGCTGCTGGTATTGGACCCACTACTGGCTCTTTTATGCCCTAGTCACTTTTTTGCATAAAGGTTAGGTGTTTGTGTGATACGTAATGCAAATCTGAGCCTTTTAGCTCTCTCCCTTCCTTCTATCCTAGGCCTTGTCTAAGGGAAAGGGAGAGCCCTGGGTGGCTGTGAGCTCTGGGTTTACCCTGTGGGAAGAAACAGCTGCCGTAACTGCTTGCAGGACCCGTGAACAAGTGTCCAGGGTACATTAAGTTTGAACCTCATGTGTCCTTCAGGCTTCAGAGAAGATCCACAGTGCCCCCTTGTGGTTCATTCTGCTGAAGGTTATGATATACCTCTCATTCATTAACTTTTTGAATACTAAATTTCCCAGGAAAAACCACATGCATTACTTTTCTCTTTGCTGAATGCTGTTTGTACTTCTTTCTGAAGTTGTTATAGAAAACCCAAGTCACTGTCTGTATTTTAATTTCATTGTTACCTGGACTTAATTGTTTATCTGAGTGTTTTGAGTGATTAAAGAAGTTATCTTCATGATCATTTGAAGTCTTCCCACCCTGGCCTTCCAAAGTGTTGAGATTTCAGGTGGGAGCCCTTGCTCCTGGTCCCTTTTTGCTTGAGTCAAAATTAAAGAAAACTCTGATTTAGTGAAGGATTCTTCTTGATGATTAATATTAGGTGAAAATCTTCTTGATGATTAATATTAGGTGAAATTAGTCTCTTATGTAAAAATGTTTCACAGATTTTCTTGGTACATTTTAATGGCTTTTTATAAAGGAAGTTTACAGTAACAGATATTTTACTTTTTGGAGCAGCAAGTCATTAAACTATGACAACCCAAGCTGACACTTTCTGTGAGAGAACCGATATATTTTTATGTGAATGGTGGGTATGTTTTTGACAGGTTAATGGTCATTAGTCTTTGACATATGCAAACTATGAAAGTGAGTCTCAATAAAATCTTCAAAACTCTCGAAGTTCAGGAAAACATACAGGATTATTAAATTATGCTTGCTGTGTTGTGCCTTTGCAGAGGAGCTATTCCAGTTTTTTCATGAGTTGAGTGTATTTCAGTGGTATCTCTAAGTCCTGTGAAAGTAATTTTCAAATTATTAAAAACATAAGTATCATACAAATAGATAGTAAGCCAAATTTTATGTATTCTGTCAATGAAGGCACAAACAGAATGACAAATCTGATTCAACACAAATATAAGGGAGTGGGAGTGAGAGTGGGAGTTTATATAGTTAGTGAGGAGATAATGCTATTAAATTTAATTGGCTAAATTAGATACAAAGTTGGTTAATATTCTAAAATTGTAATCCTTGGGATTACCTTCTCCACTTTG
>NW_007231413.1:0-19309 GCF_000164805.1 Carlito syrichta | reverse complement strand
TTATGAGTTGTGGAATATCTGAGGTCTAATAAATCTAGACAACAAAATTGAAAATTATGCTAAGGCCAGAAAACATTTTGGTTTTGTTTGTTTTTCTTTTCTTTCTTTTTTTGAGTTAGGGTCCTACTCTGTCACCCAAGTGGGAGTGCAGTGGCATGATCATGACTCACTGCAGCCTCAACTGCCTGGGCTCAGGGAATCTTCCCATCTCAGCCTCCTGAGTAGCTGTGACTACAGGCATGCGCTACCACATCAGGTTGAATTTATATTATTATTATCATTGCTATTATTTTTTTTCATTTTAGAGATGAGGTCTTGCTACATTCCTCAGGTTGGTTTCCAACTTGTGAACCCAAGCAATCCTTCCACTACAACTTCCCAAAGTGCTGGGATTACAAGTGTGAAGAACCTTGTTCCTCTGATGAGACTATTCAAAATCTCTAGCATAACATTCTTGGGTCAGGAAATTATCTTTTTGCTGTATTTCCAAATTTTGAATTATATTTTCAGAAAATGAATTTTGAAATAATTGTAGACACACAAAAAATTACAAAAATAATACATGGAGTCCAGTGTATTCTTCATCCAGCTTCTCACAATGGTGATGTCCTTACATAATTATAGTACTACTGCATATCTAAGAAACTGACATTGGTACAATATTGTTAACTCCCTTACATACCTTATCCACTTTTCACCGTATTTCACATGCATTAATGTGTGTGTGTGTGTGTGTGTAGTTCTGTACCCTCTTCTTCCATGTCCAAGTCCATATAACTATTACCATAATCAAGTTATAGAAGTGTTTCTGTACTACGATGGGACTACTTCATGTTACCCCTTTATATGTACTCATTCCCTTCCCATCTCTGTCCTCTGGCACCCGTTACCACTAATGAATTCTCCATTTCCATAGTTTTGTCAAAACATTTATACCATGAATGAAATACATGTTTATCACTGACAGTGACAAAAATGCAGAAAAAATTTAAAAATGAAAAACACTTGGAACGACTCATAGACCTTAAGCTCTGTCACTTCTTATGAGGCCCTTTTAAGATTTTGTCATTATAAGATATTTTCGAAGATTGCACAATGAAATGTTCTTCCAGGGGTCCAGAATTCACACACATAGTCCAGGACACTTTATTCACTCTTGAGGGTAGACTTGTACACAAAAATGGTATAATTGATGGGTATACCTGAGAGCCAAACCTGTCATTCAGGCAAAAATTATACCTGAGTTCATGCCTTCAGTGAAACTCATTTTCCCCTGTATTAAGGTGTTCTTTTATGGAACAGAAGAACATATCAGAAAGCAGAATGACAGCAGTTCTGTCATGAAGGGATTTACAGTCTAACAGCATTATCATCTCTTGACCATCTCTGAAATGAGAGATTTCGATGACTTGGATTTTCCAGGGATATGCCAGAATGATTCAGTCATAGAGATGATGCAACAGAACCTTAGGAGCCTAAAGGATTTACATATTGCATCATCCATTCACTTACTTTATAAAATTATTACTGCTTATTAAACACTACGTGAATTGGAAACAAATTATGACCTCTTGAAATTTAGAGTCCATTTGAGAAAAGAGATGGAAAAATTAAAGTAGAAAGTGTAAAAATACAGATGAGGAAAAAATGTTATTGTAATAGGAGTAGGTGGGGTAAAACTGCCTGACAGGTCAAGGAAAACTTTTCAAGGAGGTAAAGTCTGAATGAAATCTGTATTTGAGAAAGACTGGCATATAGAGAGATATAGTAGGAATGCTGGGTTGTTCAGTGCTTGGATGGTGTATTCCAGATGAGAAATCATCCTACACAGAGAATTAGAGACAAGACAGACAAGTGTCTTCTGAATAATTAAGAGCAACTTGGCTTAGCTAGACCATGGAATGGGACTGAGGACTGAGAACACCTCAATCAGGAGTTTGAACTTGATGTTGTAGAAGGTGTGTGTGGCTTTTGAAGGGAAAAGGGTCATTAACACACTTGTAGTTTAGGAAACCACTCTAAATACAGTGTGAAATATGGATCAGAGAGGCCTGGATAGAAAGAAAGGAACAGGAGAGAGAGAGAGTAAGACTTACAACCCAGAGAGAAAGAAGAGTGTTCTCTCACAGGACTCACAGGGGAAGACATTCAAGAAGAAATATTCCAGTACTTTCAACTTCTGGCAAAGGTGAAAGTCAGATGAAAAATAAAATGTACCTGTGAAGTTTTCAGTTAGACTGTCCTTCCTGATATTAACCAGAATGTTTCAGAAGCTACCGGAAAGGGAATTTCTTTTGCAGGGAGGAATGGGAGGGCCTTGGGTAAAGCAGCAAATGGCCATGGACTACTGGATCATAGCTCCCTACTCATCTGTGGAAGAACCTCCAAAGGGGGACAAGCACAGGTTTGTGACAATAATGTAAAAAGAAAAAACAACAAGGGAACAAGATGAGGAATCAGGGTGGCAGAGACTTTGTTTACTTGTGGGAAGCAGTATCAGGGGGCACAGGGCTGGAGAACCAGGCTTCCCTGTGAGGGCAATAGCTAGCAAAAGGGCTTTGAGTTTGGCTCTTTTCTCTCTCCATTGCTGTCCTGGCTTGATTGCTGCAAGTCCATTCACTACTGAGAAATTGAAAAAAACAGCAGCAACAAAAAACAGAGCTCAGGTCAAACTGATTTTGCAGCATAATAATAGAACAGTAGGGATTAACAGCATAACAGGCAGTGCTTGAGTATCTCTTCTTTCTCTCCTCATCCCTCTCTAGGCTTTAGGTTTACAGGAGAAAGGAAAAAGCAGCTATAGAAACCAGTCTGAGGAGAATATACAAAAAGATGGGCAACAAGGGGCCTACAGTTACCTACAAGGGGCAAAGCAACAGAACCGGGTGGGGTTTAATGCACCATAAAACTTCTATCCTTGAGCAGATCATCTCCCCCTACTAAAATTCACCAGGAGTAACATAGACTAAGGCTTGGGTTTTAGGGATTCCTCCTTATATCTTTCTAATTCGAGTGAGTTTACAACTGTTGGTTGGTCACAAAAGTAAACAGTCAACTATAGAGATGCACAGACTTCAGAAAAGCGGCATCAACTGAACACTTTTACCATGAATTAGGATTAATTAATTAGAATACAAAGATTTTAAAATAAGCATTATATTCTAAAAGGTATAGAGAATATAATGACAATAAATAATGAAATATTTGTTGAACCAAAAGACTTACAGTGGTCTTCAGTGAATCACTTTCTAACACATCTCTTCAAATCCTTGCTGAAATATCCTATTGTGGTCTATACTTATGAAATTATTTAAAACTATATCCCTGCCCAGGCTCAGTGGCTCAGCCTGCAATCCCAGCACTTTGGGAGGTTGAGGTGAGTAGATTACCTAAACCTGTGGGTTCAAGACCAGCCCTGGCAACTTGGCAAGCCCTCATCTCTACAATAATAATAATAATAATAAGCCAGGTGTGGAAGGCTGAGGTGGCGGTGAACATGCCACTGCATGTGACAGAGTGAGACTCCAACTACAAAATATATATATATTTTATATATTTTATGTATATATATATATGGGCAATAAGAACTCTCATCACATTGTTGGTAGGAATGTAAAAGTGATCCAGCAATCCCACTCTGAGGTGTTTACTTTAGAGAAATAACAACATATGGTCACAAAAAGACAAATAGTTATTTTCCTAGCAGTTTTACACATAATAACCCCAAACTGGAAATGGGTCACATACTCATCAGTGTGAATGAATAAATAAGAGATAGGACATACATAAAATGGAATTACATTCAAAAAAAACCATATTGATACATATATGGCAAGATGGATGAACATCAAAAGCATTGTGTTAAGGAGCCACAAATAATAGGCTGCATACTTCATGTGTCTATTTACATGGCATTCTAGAAAAGACGAAACTATAGTAAGAGAAGACAGATCAGTAGCTGCTAGTGCTTAGGGAAAGCAATGTGCTACAAGAGGGTACAATGGACACAATTTGGGATGAGAGAATGAGTGTTTTCTATTGCATTGGTGGTGAAACAATTGAGTCAATTTATTAAAATTGCTGAACTTATCACATCAAAAGAGCATGTTTCAGTTGGGCATGGTGGCTTACACTTGTAACCTCAGCGTTTTGAGAAGACTAGGTGGTAAGATTGCTTGAGCCCAGGAGTTCAAGACCAGCCTTGGCAAAATAGCAAGACTTCATCTCTGCAAAAATCAATCAATACAAATAATTAGCCAGTCATGGGGAACATGTCTGTAGTTCCAGCTACTTGGGAGGCTGAGGTAGAAGGATTGCCCAAGTCTAGGAGGTCGAGGCTGTGGTGAGCTGTGATCTTCTCACTGCACTCCAGGCTGGGAAATGGAGTGAGAACCCAACTCAAAACAAGCAAACAAACAAAACAAAGCAATAAATAAATAAATAAATAAACAAACCTGTCTAAAATTAAAGAATAAAGTTAATAGGAAAAAATATATATATACATTGAGTATTTCCCAGTTATCCAGGACACTCTTTTTAATGCTGATTTTCCTGGCATAATTATTAGTTATGTGCTTAATACATATTTGTCAAGTGAAAAAATTGATGAGAATGATAAACATATTTGGTTTTAGAGGTTTTAAGAGACTGTTTTCACATTAGAGTAATATGAAAAATAATCTACATATTCACCATAAGGGGAAAATTTACTTATTTTATTTTTAACTTAAATTTAAAGAGAAATTTTATTTTATTTATTTTATTTCAGAGTTGTGGGGTACATGTGAGGTTTTACTTCATAACTAAATTGTATGCAGGTGAGATTTGGGTTTTTAGTGGCCCTCTCACCCCTTATTTTGTACTTTCCTTTAAGTTGGGGGTCTCACTCTGTGGCCCAGACTGGAGTGCAATGGCACAATCAAGGCCTACTGCAGCTCCAACCTCTTCATCTCAGGTGATCCTTCCACTAGCTTCCTGAGTAGTTCAGACTATAAATGTGCACCAACCTACCCAGCTAATTTTTTTTGATTTTTTTTTTCTTTATTTTTTTGTAGAGACTAAATCTCGCTATGTCGCTCAGGCTCAAACTCCTGGGCTGAAGCAATCCTCCTGCCTTGGCCCCCTAAAGTGTTAAGATTATAGGTATGAACCACCATGCCTGGCAAATATTGAAGTACATTTAATTTAATATTTAATATACTGGGGTTATCTATTTGCTATTATCTTTGAAAACTCTGAAGAATACTTAGCGATAATGCAAAACAGTTTCAGTGTACTAATAAGCAAATAAGGCAGGATACCTATATACATGTTTATTCTTAGCCCAAATCTATACCAAAACATGCATATAAAATTAGACTCCAGACATACACATACACACACAGAGATGCATTTACAAATGAGAAGAAGAAAATATTCAAAGTAAGAATGTCTAGTGGAGAGAAAAAGATGGAAATTTCCTCAGTTCATTATTTGAAGTCAGCATAATACAAATATCAGAACACAGCAAAACAAAAGCAATGATAACATATGGGAAAGGGAAAGTTCTCAGTCCAGTCTTAGATCCTGGAACAGGAAATTGCATGTGTGCACATGTGGGAGCTGGGGGCAGTGGGAATTCAAAGTGCAGTCTTTGTGTCTGATTTTACTGAGTATTCCACATCCCACCAAGGGCTTTATATCCACCTTGCTTTTAAGGTTGGGGCCTGAGGAGCTCAGAATCTTTCACTGATCTCCCCACTTTGATGCCTGTGTAACAGTTGCAAGCCACACACCCTACATGCTAAATTGTTCCTCAAAACCCTGTCCTTTGTAACAACTGTGAATGCCTTTGTTACTATTAAGCCGAAAGTGCCAGGAAGACTGAGGTTGTGTCCATGTCTCATTAAAGATATGCCCCCCCAAGTCACTGGCACAGGTATTCACCTGCTTTAGGAGACATCCTAGGCAGTAGGTTAAGTCTTTGTGAGTCTGATCACCAGCTATTCCTCTGATGCACCCTAGCAGATATGCACAGGCAGTGCCTAAGTCTCCTTCTCCACAGTTAAACTAATCTTGTAGATCCTAATTAATCTATGCCTTTATTAACTATTGCTGTGTAACAAATGATCCCAAAGTAGTGACTTAAAACATCCTAGTTGCTGCAAGTTAAGAATCAAGGAGTTGCCTAGCTGGGTGTCTCATTCAGTTGCAGGCAGGTTGTCAGCAGGGGATACCTATATGCCTCTGGAGGCTTGGCTGGGGTGGTAGCACCCACTTGTCAGACCACTCACATGGCTGTTGGCAGGCCTTTGCTCCTTATCATGTTCGCTTCTCCACAGGTTGCCCCAGGACAGAGTATCTATACCACCCTCCATCCCAGAGCAAGCACTCCAAGAGAAAGCTACCAAATGTCAGGAGTAACATCCTCTCACTTCCCAGTTTCACTTGTTAGAATCTAGTTGTTATACAGGGGATTAAAGATGGTCCCTGTATATTGTCCCCTATGTTGTTTACTTCTTCACAGCAAGCTGGAACCATTAGCTTAAGCCTGCCAACACAAAAATCAAATTGTTATGTGTCCAAATGCTTCAAATATATACTAGAAGAACATATTTTTAGCCATTTAGAGCCTGACTGCTTTGTGTACCCCATGAAACTGTACTCATTTCTGCTAGCCACTTATAAGAAAAACCTTGGAGTTCTAAAAGTACTCAACCTGCTCCTTCCCTTCCTGGTTCTGTGACCCAGAGATTCCTGGCTGTGCTGGTGAGCGACATCTGGACATGCATGTTTTATTCCCAGGGAGTTCCCTTTCTTCCTCTTATGCCTTTTCCTTAATCAGCCCCTAAATCTCTAAACTCACTACACAGCCACTCACTCAGTACAACCCACTCTCGAGGGTGGGAAGTACAGAAGGATGCGCATAGGTGGAGGTGAAGTTAACTTGGTAGTCATCTTAGTGGCTTCCCACCACAATCCACCCTCTGGGTCCCAAAGACTCCTATCCCTCTCCAGTGGCAGACATATTTCCTAGGACTTTAGTTCATCTTTGTACAGAAGAGGGAGGAGTTGAGGAGCAAAGGGTGAAGTTGAGACGGATGTTTTTGTCTCACATCGCCATCTGCGTCTGTCACTGTGGAAATGGTTGCTGAACCACAGAGCACAGTAATATTCAGCCTTGTCCTCAGGCTGAGCCCCCGTGATGGTGAGGGCAGTCTTGCCTCCAAGCAGGGAGCCTGAGAACTGGGCAGGGACCCCTGAGACCCGGTTTCTGGTGCCACCTATTAGACCGCGGGGTCCCTGGTAGGGGGTCTGTTGGACCCATCTGGCATAGTTGCTGGTGGTGACAGCCCCAGTACTAGAGCCACAGGTGAGTGTGACCGTCCCTCCAGGAGTTATGGCCAGTGAAGTTTCCTGAGTCACCACAGCCTGAGAACTGGCCCCTGAAAACAAATGAGAGAGAAAATGGTCAGGCTAGGAGACAGGAAGGTTTGGTGTTGTCTTCTCCCCTCACCCCCACTGTCAGCACAGACAGTTCCCCCTTACCTGTGCAGTGAGCCAGAAGAGTGAACAGGAGAGAAGCCTAGTCCATGGTCCAGACAGCCCAGTGCTGTGCTGTTCAAGACTGTTCCCCACAGGGTCAGCTCCCAAAGATCTCATTATAACTCCTTACACCCTGTGGGGGCACATCTTTCATGCAAATGACTTCCCCTCCGTGGGGTATCTCCCTGGCAAGGTCATGACTACTCAGTTGATAAACATCAATGACCTTATGTAAATCAGATTCAGGACCTACAGAAGTTTCACAGCTGACTTGCTTTCCCAGTGCCAAGGCCACAGCCCCCTCTAGTGTCCATAGTGGAAACCCCACTGATGGAGGGATGCCCTCCTCCAGGTCTTTCCCTATCCCCGTATTCTTTCGTTTTGGCCTGGAGGTTTTATCTTGCTCAGGAGGTCAAATTAAGTGCCTGTGATTCCCCAGGGAGGAGACTGTATGGAGGAATTTTGGGAAAGAGAGGCTTGAAGAATCACTGCATCTCTTTGTTATTGCATTTTATACACACTAGCATCCTTGTTGAGTAGAGAAGCTAAGATCTTGGGTTCTTTTAGTGTCTTAGCTTAGGTTTCTCAGGAACCCACCCAATCAGGTGTATACTTGGTCACATATGTAGTTGTCTGTCCCATGGCCAAATGTTTCATTTCTATCAAGGCCCAGTATCCATTTGTGCTCCAGAAAACTTTGAAGATTACATTGTACATTTTTTTCCTTTGAGCTTGCCAAGTACTTCACGTATGTATGTGTGTGTGTGTGTGTGTGTGTGTGTGTGTGTGTGCGCGCGCACGCACGTGTGCACATGTGTGTATGTATTTGTGTGTGTTGGGTGATATTACTCAAATGCTATGGATGCAAGTATCATACCTGCAGATTCCTTGTCTTTTCTGAGACCCTTTAATCCTATAGCTTTTGTGTCACCTCGTAATTTGTTGGAAGATTATTCCCATGAATGGAATATAGACTTCAAGAGGCTGAAGAGTGTGTACTTCTGAGTGTGTACTTCTCTCTTAAGGGTGGGAATTGTGAGATGTAATAATTTGTCTTCCTCTGGAGGGAAAGTCCTGTCATGTCACAAACTGACGGTCACATAGGAAGCTCACTGACTGATGACCACCTGAAATTTTACCACGTGTGTCTCCTATCTAGAGCACTAGCTATGTCAAGGTAGCTACTGTACTGGCCATCTCTTTCCCATCTGGTGTGAATCATGCTGACTCATTATAATTCATGTTTCAATATAATGAATTCATGATTCAATATAATGAATCAGTTCTTATATTCCTCCACACATTTGTATACACATTTTTTTTTTGAGTTGGAGTCTCACTCGGTTGCCCAGACTGGAGTGCAGTGGCAGTTCCCGGCCACCACAGCCTCGCCTACTGGGCTCCGGCGATCCTTCCGCCTCAGCCTTCCGAGTAGCCAGAATTACAGGCATGCACTACCACGCCCGACTGATTTTTTTGATTTATTGTAGAGTTGAGGTCTCGCTTCCCAGGCGGGTCTCGAACCCGCGGGCTCAGGCAATTCACTCACCTCAGCCTCCCAAAGGCGCGGGATTATAGGCTGAGCCACCAAACCTGGCTTGTATACACATTTTTATTGAAATGTTTGCTGTTCTTTCGATTATGTAGTTAGTTATGCCATTCAGGCTCATATAGTTCATCTATATTTAAGTTTTGAGGAACTGCCATCTTGTTTTTCACAGCAGCCACACCATTTAACATTCCTACCCACAATATATATAGGTTTCAGTTTCTCCATTTCCTTTCCAATACTTGTTATTTTACTTTATTTATTATAGCCATACTCATGGGTGTCAAGTGATATCTCATGACTTTTATTTGCATTTCCCTAATGAATAATGATGCTGAACAACTTTTCATGTGTTTGTTGCTTATTTGCAGATATTCTTCAGAAAAATATCTATTCAAGTTCTTTGACTATTTTTTGTATTGCTTATTGTTATGTTGTTGTTATATATATGAATATCTTATAGCTCAACAAAAAACATATCTATATATATTCTGAATACCAGACTATTGTAAGATATATGATTTACAAATATTTTCTCCTATTTTGTGACTGTCTTATCACTCTTTTTATAATTTTCTTTAGTATACAAGTGTGCTTAATTTTGTGTTTAATCTGTTTTGCTGTTTGTGCTCATTGTTTTGGTGTTATATACATAAGAAACCTTTGTCAAATCCAAGGTAAATATACATATACTGTATGCTTTCACTTAAGAGTCTTATATTTTTAGCTCTTATATTTAGGTATTTGATTCCTTTAAAATTAATTTTTATCTATAGTATGAGATAAGGGTCCACTGTCATATTTTTACTTATAGACATCTGGTTTTCTCAGTACCATTTGCAACTGCAGCAAATCACTGGGAACAGGAATGAATGCGCTCAGAACAGGCACCAGAGACTGAGAGGAGAATCAAAGATGTTTATTCCAGAAGTCTCAGGTGGAGTAGCCTCCCCAAACCTGAGCCCTGACCCCCAGTTTGAAGCTACTTTTATAGAGCCTTTTGGCTACAACATACAAGCCTTTTGGTTTGTCATTGGTGGATTTACAATTTTATATTTAGGACCAGGAACAGTTACTTCTATTTTTACGACAAGCATTGAAGCAGACATTTTAATGGACATTTTCATGTGAGGTGTAATAAAGTGTATTTACAGAAACAGAGATTGCAATTAAGGAAAATGGCAAGTAACTGTTTACTTACAGTGTATTTACAGAAGCAGAGATAACATGCAGCTGTTTACTTAAAGCATATTTACAGAAGCTGAAATGGCAAGTAGTTGCTTACTTAAGATAAGATCCTGAGGTCAGGTTTCTTGCTTAATTCCTGTGTTTTCTATCTCATGCATTCTTTACCCATTAAATAGTCCTGGCAACCTTGTGGAAAATCAGTTAAAGTTGTATAGGCTTATTTCTGGACTCTCAACTTTATTGCATTTGTTTATACATTTATCCTTATGACAATACCACACTATTTTGATTACTGTAGGTTTGTAGTAAGTTTGAAAGCAGGAGGTATGAGTTGTTAAAGTTTATTCTTTTTTTTTTCAAAAAATTTTGTTCATTTGGGTTCCCTTGCAGTTCCATGTGATCTTAAAAACTAGCTTTTGCTTTTTGCAAAACGGGCTTTTGGGATTTTAATAGCTATTGCATTGAATTGTTGGACATTTTGTGCAGTATTGAGATCTTGAAAATATTTGTCTTCTAATCAATAAACTATGGATGTCTTTCCTTTTTTGTATCTTATTTACATTAGCATTGTTTTGCTTCATTTACAAACAAATGTAAAACTTTCCTAGTAAGATTTATTCCTAATATTTTATTCTTTTTGATGCTATTGTAAATGACATTGTTTTCTTCATATTCTTTTTTAAATCATTTATTACTAGTGTATAAAAATGCAACTAATTTTTTTTTAATTTTGAACCAGTGTCTCACTCTGTCACCCATGCTGAAGTGCAGTGGCATGATCATGGCTCACTACAGCCTTGAACTCCTGTGCTTGGGTATTTTTCGGCCTCCACTTTCCAAAAAGTTGAGACTACAGGCATGAGCCACCAAACCCAGCTAATATTTTGGATTTTTTTTAGAGATGAGATTTTGTTATATTGCCCTGACTGTTCTTGAATTCCTGGGCTCAAGTGATCCTCCTGCATCTGTCTCCCAAAGTATTTGAATTACAGGTATGAGCCACCATGCCTATCTGATTCTGTATGTTGATTTTATATTGTGCAACTTTGCTGAAATAGTTTATTAGCTAATTTTTTTGCATAGTTTCTTTAGATTTCTGCCTTTCTTTTTGTATACCTCTATATTCCCCTCCTTGAGAGATGATCTCCAGTTCTCTGTTTGCTAAGCTCCCACCTAATTCCTTATCTCTCTTCCTTTTCAACTCCTGAGCATGGTCTTAACATTTAGACATTTCTTATTTGACAACCCTATGTCTGACAAAGGCCTAACATCTAGGATCTACAAGGAACTCAAACATGTGGGAAAGAAAAATACAAACAACCCCATTAAAAAGTGGGCAAAAGACATGAATAGACGCTTCTCAAAAGAAGATAGTCGGTCTGACAACAGACACATGAAAATGTGCTCAGCCTCATTCATCATCAGAGAAATGCAAATCAAAACCCCATAAGAATAGCCATTATTAATAAAACAAATAACAGACACCACCTAACCCCAGTAAGAATGGCCAATATTAATAAAACAAATAACAACAGATGCTGGTGAGGATGTGGAGAAAAAGGAACGCTTCTACATTGCTGGTGGGAATGCAAACGAATGCAACCTCTTTGGAAGACAGTGTGGTGATCTCTGAAAGAACTAGAAATTGACCTTCCATATGACCCAGCAATCCCCCAATTGGGAATATACCTGAAGGAACTCAAATCATCTACAAAAAAGATACCTGCACACACATATTTGTTGCAGCTATTTTCACAATAGCAAAAACATTGAACCAACCATGCTGCCCATCAAAGCTGGACTGGATTAATAAAAGTGATACATATGTACAATGGAATATTACGCAGCCATAAAGAAAGACAAACATATGGACTTTGCAACAACTTGGAGGGATTTTGAGTCTATCATACTCAGTGCTCTATCACAGAAACAAAGAACAGAGTACCATATGTTCTCACTCATAAGTGGACCTTGGACAATTATCATAATACTATAAGAAAGGGATTGGCAGTAGTGGGAAACTTCCAAGAGAGGGGGCATGGAATTGGCAGTTGAGGGAAACTACCAGGCTAGGGTGGCGCATACCTCATCAAGAAGTGTACCTGCATAATGAACATTTGTATACCTAACCCTGAATTGTACCCTACATCTTTAAAAGAAAAAAAAAAGAACAAAAGGAAAACAAATTAGACATTTCTAGCCTTGCTGACACTTTGGTCTCACTGGGGAGGTCTCACAGCAGTCTTCTTAGATCTTAAATGCTCTTCTTTTCTTCTTGGAGTGAGTTGTGCCATAGAATGGGGCAGACCCTAGTTGCTTGAGAAGCGTTTTGTCAATTTCTTGCTTCTTGACTAAGCTTTATTTGCCCTCCCACCTCATGGTGTTTAGAGCTATCCTTTTTTTGGAGGGGGGGGTACCATGTAATTAAGTTTATATTTTAAAAATACAAGTATCTTCTCCCAAAATAGTATGTTTTCCCACTTCATATAAAGAGCTATAAAGGTTTCTTTGTACCAAGTGAAAACAGACCCTACCCATATCCCTGAGATCCCCCATTTCCTGTCGGGAATGTGGGGGTGATTGTGCAACAGACTGAAACTAAATGTGTCCTGATCAGTTATGAAGGTCTCTAACATACCAATCTCCTGTCCAGTACATATTGCTCCATTATCCTCGGAGTTTAAAAACTATCATGGATTCTTTTTATTTTTCTGACTTAATTTCAGTCTGGCCCATGTCTTTCCTTCCACTCCTCCCCTTGTTTGTGAAAGCCTTGTGATTGCCTCTGTAACCACATCACACTTCCTCTCCTGTAGGAGCATGCCCCCAGGTGGCTCCACAGGCAAGTGCCAGCCTGGCTCATGAGGTCCTTCTCTAGCCCTGCCCAATGGCAGTCCAAGTGCTTAGAGCTTGAAACAAAGGACACTTCCAAGGAACTCCATCTCAGGCCCATTCTAGACCACATTTGTGGGCAGCTCTGCTGTAGTCTGATGATCAGGTTTTGATGCTCAGGGGATCCTGAGACTGCATTCCCCTTCCCAGTCTTCCAACTCAGTGAGGCCTCTTGTCCTTTCCCTTCTCAAGGACGAAGCCTGTGTCTACTCCTCCCATCAGATAACCTGGCCCAGTTGGCTTGGTGGGACTCTAACTTCACAACACAAGGGCTGGTTCTGGGGCATTTTACAGACATTCTTCCCAGAACCCTGAGAATTCCTGCATAGCACGTTCTTCCATTTGACTCTGAAAGCAGCAGTTGAAGATGCTTGGGAGTCTCAGGCAGGGCTCCTATAGTTTCTACTACCTGTCACAGGCTGCGCTTTGGTCAGTTCAAAGCACTGGCAGTCAAAGGGACTTCTTTTGCTCCTGAGCTGTATCAACAGACATGGAAATGGTGGTGACGCAAGTTCTCAGCACAATGTGCAATGAAGCTTGTAGGTGGAGCACATAGGGGCTGAGAAGGGATGAGGCCTGGGTCTGAGAGCATTGACATGTTACTGAACAGAGAACAAGCATCCTAGGAGCAACCCTGTGAGCAGAGGCCAGAGAGAAGAGAGAACTCAGGAGAATGTAAGCTGGGTTCTTAAATGCTGGGCTTATGTCTTGAGGCGTACAGGAATCTCAGACTACCAAGCTAGTTCCTATAAGGCCTGCTTGCAGTTGGCTTTTCAGACACATGCCCCTGCCAGTTAAATGTTCTAAAGATGTGGAACTTGCTGCCCTGAGCCCACAGCCCCAGACAACCACACAGGAGCACAGAACACCTCAGTTCCTTCATCTGAGGGTCATTTGAGAAAGAAAAGACTGCTAAATGTAGCTGATCTGGTGGGAAGCTCTTGCTACTATATTTTTCCAAACCCTCCAGAACTTTCTAACAAGCAAACAGCTTTGAGGACAAGGGGACTAAGGTGTTCTTCCAGGCCTGTTCTTCCACAGTGCAAGATGATGTAAGGGTAGAAGTCATGAGAGATTCATATTTCTAGAACCCTGATGAGTATATTGCTTTATTCATGAACCCAAAGTTTTCATGAGAATGTGTGGCGACTGTAATCTTGTTTTAACATGATGGGATCAATTCTGTTTCAGTTTATGGCTGGGATATCAATGGATAGTAGAAAGAAGACAAACAAAATCAAAACATTACCATTTTCAAGCAAAATCCCTTAAGGTGCTTAGACAACTCTGTCATTGGAGAACTTAGCAGACATCTTCTCTACAGCTCTACTGATGGTGGAGAAAAGACAGTAGCAAAACCACAGGACCTGAAAACTTCCCTGGGAGTGAAGGAGGGAGGACGGAGATAGACAAGGATGCCTGAGTGGACTGGACACCCTTCGCCTTCCCCCCACTCAGACACAGAATCTTGCCTTTCTGCTGCTCTCCAGCTTTTCAACTTACTTTTTCCCCCACCCATCACTGGGGTGGCCACAGGCATCCTGGCTCAGAGTGACACCTTGGGATTTTCCTCCTTCTGCTGGGCTTCAGACCTCCCTCTCCTGCAGTTCCAAACCAGGCTGCACACCCAGACTCCTCCCCTCCCATGGTTTCTGATATAGCTTAGGGGATGTTTGATCAGGTGCTTTAGACACAAACAGCCACTTCAGTGTGTAAGTGCATTCCATATGCTCTAGAATAGTCTGGCCCGACCTTGAGTGCTTTCACTCAGTACCAAGTAAACTACTCCTTCCCCAGGTGTTGAAAGAGATGGTTCAAATAAAGCTCAGTAAGTGGAAATGAAGGACAGTGATTATTTTCATGTGCTGCCCAAGAGCACAGTGTTTTCATGACAACCTTAAAAAACAGGATGAGAAGCTCTTGTTCCGGTTTCCATCCCAGGAATGAGCTCAGGGCCTCAACTCCACATCCTCTCCCCTCTAGTCCTTCTTCTCAACTGCTGCATCATTGACCTGAGACCTCCTTGTCTTATTTGTAGAAGTGAAGACCCTAAAACCCATAATTTTTTTGTGGGGGACGGTGAGTCCCTTGTAGTACACTCAATTTTTTCCTCCTGATCAAACTGTCCACCAAAGTTTTTATCAGGAAGTTTTGAGGTAGTTGTATCATGATTTGCAGAGGAACCATCCCAATTTGTGGCAAACAGTGACCAATTCTTCCAACTTGACAATGCATCTGCCTACACCATGTTAAGTCTTTGATCAAAAAAACATGACCCCTGTTCCCCACTATCTCTTTTACTGGATCTCACCCTGAGCCACTTTTGTTGTTGTTGTTTTCCCAGTGCAAAAAATTTCTAAAATGGAAACATTTTGGCCATGTGGAAGAGGTGAAACAAAAAATGGTAGAAGCACCTAGAGGCATAAAAATAGATGAGTTCAAAAACTCTTTTGATCAGTGGAAAAGCATCTCAATAGGTGTATTTCATCAAACAGAGAGGTGAAGGTGGCTGGAGTTTAAACATGAAAGAATAAACGCACAATTACTAATAAACATATTTTGGGTTTAGGTGGGTTCCCCTTCATATAATGCCACCATCTTGTAACTGAAACTTCTAAACCATCCTAAGACCTATGTTGGAGCTGCTTCTAGTGCAGGAAGTGGTCAACAGGTTAGCTACAGGCTCAGATCATGTAGGTTCCTGAGTCACCCTGACACCAGGACCCTGAGTGTCAGGAGAGAGACTCAGGATGAAGGATGCAGGTTAGTGGGTCAAGGGAGCAAGGCAGAGCCTTGGGCCTTTCAAGTTCTGGTCCTTGACTCCCTGAGGAGAGGGGTCCAGGCCATGGTGGAGATGGCTCTAGCTTCCTGAGCCTCATAGCTCAGGGTTAACAGGTCCCTCAACCCCCACCCCTCTTATTTCTCCCCACACTCTGGGGAGGATCAAGATTCAATGAAAATGTATGCTACCCAGCTGTACTGCTCACACAGAACGCTGAGTCTGGTTATTTTTCTCGAGGAGGGGGTAATGTGATGTGGAGGGGTGTGGTCAGTGACTCTCCCATCACTCTGAGAGTTTACAGCTACTGGGCCCTAAACACTAAAACAGAGACAGGGAGACAGGTGTCTGGGTTGTCTGCTGAGATTTCAGCTATCAACTCAATTCTCAGTCTTCTCAGGAATCTGTAGAGTACTCTTTTCACCTGATTCTTCACTAAAGTAGCACATAAATCAAGGGGTGGGTGTTCAGGAGAATTAATTAATATGATTGTGTGGTCCACTGGTTTAACTGGGAATGTATAGAACCCCCAGAAAGAGACAGTGTGAGGAAAGATGAGGAGGAAAACGAGGTGCTGGTTGGCATGAAAAACGTATCAGTTGTGTTGGAGGTGCTTCAGAACCAGGATCTGGAGGAGGATCCAGAAAGAGGAAGGAAATTTGAGTGTCATCTTCCCAGGAAAGATCTGGAAAAATGCCAGTGGCTTTCCTGACCTTGTTAATTAACAATGAAGGCCACAGAGGAGAAGGAGGTGGCAAGAAAGAGACAGAGACCCAAGAACTGAGAAGGGAATTTGTGAATCAGAGACAGGGAAGGGGAGAGGATGAAGATGATCTGCACTTGGAAAAGAATGGAGGAGACATCAGTAGAGAGATTGAAAAGAGTTGGAGGGGAGTTGATGTTTGTTGTTTGTCTTTGCTTCTTAAGTGAAAAACCAAATAATGCTGACTGAATGCAGATCAGCTGGTTATCTGAGAGGGCCCTGGGGAAGGAATCCTAGGGAAGGACTACAAAAGGGCATAAGGCAGCCTTTGAGGTGGTGGATGATTCATTATAATGACTGTGGTGATGCTTTCTAGGGTGTGTAAAGTATCAAAATGTATCTCATTGTACTTTAGTTTTGTATTTTAAATTTTTTTTCTAAATTATTTAGTCAAGGTCTCACTCTGTTGCCCAGACTGGAGTAAAATGACATGATTACAACTACCACAGACTTAACCTGCCTCTTCTATATAGCTGGAACTACAGGTGCATGCCACCATGCCAGGCTAAATTTTTTTATTTATTGTAGAGACAAGGTCTCACCAGTTGCCCAAGCTGGTCTTAAATTTTGGTGTCAGACGATCCTTTTACCTCTTCCTCCCAAAATGCTGGGACAGGTATAAGTCACTGTACCTGGCTTCTTGTTCTTTAAATATGAGCAAGTATTACATGTCAATTATACTTTAGTAAGAAGAAATTAAAAATAAGCTACAGCTGAAAGAACAGGGAATTCACACTGAAGACCAATAAAAAGATGCCATAGGTCTGGAAACTCCAGGAAATAAGGAAAGGAGGAGAGTGGAGGTGCAGGATTCCCTCAGAGGTGGGTCTGAGGTGACACAGCTGGACAGCCACTTCTGCTCTTGGCTTCAGAACAAACACCCTGTATCCCAAACTGCAGGGAGCAGGACTTCCTGCTTCCTGGAGGCCATTTTCCTAGGAAGCAGCTTTTGTGTGTGACTGTGAGGACTGAAGGGAAGGAGAAACTTCTACTCCCAGGCAGGGCCTGTGGGTGAACCTGGGCCCATGAGTTTGGCAGCAGCAGCAGAAGCCACAGGCTAGGCCTGAGTGGCAGTTGCCAGGCACTCCTCCTCCTGGAAGAAGAAGAAGGGGGTTTTTGTCTTGCTTCCCTGTGGTTCTAGAGCACTATACAAGCACTGAGACTTTTATCATAGGACTAGCAGTAATAATCAGCCTCATCTTCAGGCTGGAGCCCAGTGATTGTCAGGGAGCCTTAGGAACCAGACTTGGAGCCAGAGAATCAGTCAGAGACACCCGAGGGCTGATTGCTATTACCATAGATGAGGAGTTTGGGGGTGGCTCCTGAAAGTTGCTGATACCAATGCACATAATACCCATCTCCAATGTTGCTGCTGCTTCCAGTACAAGAGATGGTGACCCTCTCCTCAAGAGTCCCAGAGACTGAGGGTGCTGAATCAGCATAGACTCGGTCTGAGATTCTAAAAGTGGGAGCGACACAGACATGGTGATTTGAGGTCCAGAGACAAGAGGAGAAAGCAGGGCTTCAATGTTTTTCCAGGGCTCATCCCTCGGTCCCATATCTAGTCAGCTGTACAGAAAGTGAGGAAGGTGAGCAGGAGAGGAGACCAGTTCATGGTGATTATTCTGCCTTCTATGCCAACAGCTGAAGCAGGTCTTCCTCCAAATCTCTCCTTTCCCCTCTTCATACGCTAAGTGTGGGAAGGGCCATTCATGCAAATGAGGCCACCACTCAAGTTTTCTGATCCTATCCTGGGCCCTGGATCAGATCTTTGTCTGAGGGTTTTGGGGGTTGGGCAGGGGTGGGGCTATGGGGGGGTGGGGGGTGGAGAGGACACAGCTGTGAGACTTGAGCAGAAGGCTCCCAGCAGGGAGGGTCAGGAGGCTGGTCCCAGCTCTGATCAATCCCTGGTCTATCAGGACAAGACCCTGAGAATCCCCTGGTGTCCAGGCCTAGAATACCATCCTGTGACAGTGACTAGAGCCCATCAGAGCCATCCTTGTCTCCTACTGCTTTGTCCTTAGCTGCTTGACTCAGGGCCAGGCCAGGCAGCCCCTTATGTGGCCTTCCCACTGCCTGAAGGCAGTTTAGGTTGTATCAGACTCCTCAGGGGTGAATCTGTCCATGACTCTCCTGGCTGTTCATTGGATCACGCAGGACTCCAATCTCTTATCCAAAATTCTTAGATCAGGGCCAAGGTCAGAGCAGACTAGTCCCCATGAACATAGTCCATGACTGCACTCGAAACCTGATTCTTTCTTCTTATGTGATTCCTCCCTGGTGTCCAGCTCTCTTCTCCCTGTGTTGTTCCTGCAGTGCTGAAGAGAAAGGGAACTTTTCTTTCACTAGAATGATTTGGAGGAGAAGCTGAGTATGCACTGATAGAAAGTTATAATGTGGAAATCCTTACTGGTCCATATTTTCACATACTTCAACAATACTCATCGTTATACTATGACCTGTAATTGATTCCTAGTAATCTATTCTAAGCACAAAATACAGTTTTCTTTCTTTCTTTTTTTTGAGTTGGAGTCTCACTCTGTCGCCCAGACTGGAGTACAGTGGCCGCTCCCGGCCACCACAGCCTCGCCTGCTGGACTCCGGCGATCCTTCT
>NW_007231412.1:4282-9520 GCF_000164805.1 Carlito syrichta | reverse complement strand
TTAGCTAGCTGACTTCCACTGGCCGACTTAACAAGTTAGCTACCTGACTTAACTACCTGAAATAAAAACTTAGCTAACTAATTAAGTAGCTGTATAACTAGCTCTTTAATAATTATCTAGCTAGTTAGGTAGCAGACTAAGTAGGTGACTTAAATAGTTAGCTAACTAGTGAGCTAGCTGACTTAGCTAGCTAGCTGGTTAGCTAGTTGACTTAGCTAGCTGAATTAACTTGTTGGCTAATGAGATAGCTAGCTGACTTAATGAGTCGATTAACAAGTTAGCTAACCATTTTAACTACTTGGTAAACGAGTTAATTCGCTGACTTAATGAGTTTGTTAAGGAGTTAGCTGGGTGAATTAACATGTGGGCTGACAAGTCGGCCGACTACTTAGATTGTTTAACACGTCAGCTGCCTATTCGGCCGACTTGTTAGCTGACTTGAGAAGTCGGCCAACTTGTCGACCTACCAGTTAGCTTTGTTAGCAAGATGACTGAAGATTTGGCCAACTAGTTAGCCATGTTAAATTGTTGCCTGCTCGTTTGGTGACCTAACTAGTCGGCTGACAAGTTAGCTGACCTAACTAGCTGTGCTAACTTGTTGACTGACAAGTTGTTTGACTAGTTGGACTATTGTTTAGCTCACTTTACTACTTGGACGGCTAGTTGGTGGACCGATTACCTGACTTAACTAGTAGGCCAGCATGTGATCCAACAGGTGAGCTGATTTAACTAGTCAGTGGGCGAGAGAGCTGACTGGTCAGTTGACTTAACAAGTCAGCAAGCGAGTGAGCCGACTAGTAAGCTGACTTAACTAGTTGCCCAGCGAGTGAGAGACGGATCAGATGACAACTAATTGCTGGTAAGTGAGCTGACTTGTCAGCTGACTTTAGCCAGCTGGCAAGTGAGTTGACTGGTTAGAAAACTTAACTAGTTGGTTGGTGAGTGAGCAGACCAGTGAGCCAAATTAAGTATTTGGCCATCGAGTGAGCTGATGGTTAAGATGCCTTAACTAGTCGGCCAGGAAGAGAGCCATTGGTGAGCTGACTTAACTAGTCGGCTGGCGAGCAAGGCAACTAGTGAGCTGTCCTGTTGGTGTGCGAGGAAGCTGATGAGTTGGTTGAATTTTTTGCTGGTGATTGAGCCAACTAGTTTGTTGACCGATTGGTAGGTGAGCGAGCATACTAGTTAGCTGACCTGATGGAAAGCAAGCGAGGCCTCTAGTTTCCTGACCAGCTTGCTGAGTTGCTAGCCTACTAGTTATCTAAGTAATTAGTTGATTTGCTAGCTGACATAGCAAGATAACTGACTAGCTAGCTGGCTCTGTAGCTGACATAACTAGCTAGCAAGCAAGCTATCTAGCTTTCTATTTAGGTGAATTAACTAGCTAGGTAACTGGCTACTTAGGTGGCTAACTGACAAAACTATCTAGCTAATTAGTTAGTTGATTATATAGTTGACTTAAATAGCTAGCTGACAAGGAACCTGATTACCTGGATGACTTAACTAGCTAGTTAAATAGTTAGCTGACTTGCTAGTTGACTTAATTAGCTAGCTAGCTAGCTAGCCAGCCGGTTTAACTAGCTAGCTACCTGGTAGGCAGGGCGGGTAGCCAGCTCGCTTAACTAGCTAGAAACCTCACTGGTTAGTTGGCTGGGCAGCTTGCTAGCTAGCTAGAGGGCTGACCAGCTGTATAGCTAGCTGTATTAAATATCCACCCCACTGGCTGGACAGTCTGATACCCAGTTGGCTTAACTAACCAGCCACCCCACTTGTCAGCCTGCTAGACAGCCGACTTAACTAGATGGTCACCTACCTGAACATCCTGTTAACCAGCCATCTTATCTTGCCAGACACCTAGCTAGCCAGTCAGTGAACTAGCTGATTTAACTAGCTGACTTAAATAGATAGCCATCAGGCTAGCCAGCTGGCTTAACTAGCTAACCACCAAGCTAGCCAGTCAGAAACCCAGCTCTCTTAATCAATTAACTTAACTAGCTAGCCAGCAGGCTAGCCAGCTGACTTAATTAGCTAGGTGCCTTCCTATCCAGGGGTCTATCCAGTTGACTTAACTAGCTGATGTAACAAACTAGAGAGTTGGCTAGCCAGCTGACTTAACTAGCTGTCTACTTAGCTAGCCAGATGGCTAGCCACTTGAATTAACTAGCTGACTTAAACAACTAAGTAGCTTGCTAGCCAGCTGACTCAACTAGTTGACTTAACTCGTTAGCCAGCTGTCTAGCAGCTTACTTAAATAGCTGACATCACTGGATAGCCAGGCGCCTAGTCAGCTTACTTAACTAGCTAGCTACCTACTTATCACCCTGGCTTGCCAGCTGACTTAACTAGCTGATGTAAATAAGTATCCAGGTGAATAGCCCGCAGACTTATCTAACTAGCTATACTTTTAGGCAGCTGGCTAGCCGCTTTAACAAGCTAGCCAGATTGCTAGCCAGCTGAATAACTAGTTGACGTAACTAGCTAGACAGCTGGCTGGTGAGCTGAATTAACTCACTGATTTAACCAGCTAGCCAGTTGGCTAGTCAGCAAACTCAACTAGCTAGCCACCTGGGAAGCCAGCTGAACTAACTAGCTGATGTAACTAGCTAGTCAGCTGTCTAGCCAGCTGATGTAACTAGCTTGCTACCAAGATAACAAGCTTGCTAGTTATCTGAATTAACTAGTTGGTTTAATCAGCTAGCCAGCTGGCTAGCCAGCTAACTCAACTAGCTGACTTAACTGGTTAGCCAGCTTGCTAGCCAACTGACTTAACTAACTCTCTACCTAGCTAGAAAGCTGTCTAGCCATCTGACTTAACTAGCTGACTTAATTAGGTAGCCAGCTGGCTAGCCAACTGACTTAACTAGTTCTCTACCTAGCTAGCCAGCTGGCTACCCAGCTGGCTTAACTAGCTGATGTACATAACTGGTCTGCTTGCTAGTCAGCTGAATAATATATCTTGCTATATAGCTAGCCAGGTGGCTATCCAGCTGATTTAACTAGTTGACTTAATTAGCTAGCCAGCTGTCTAGCCAGCTGAATTAATTAGCAAGCTACTTAGCTAGCCAGATGGCTAGCCAGTTGACTTAACTAGGTGACTTAAGTCGCTAGCCAGCTGGCTAGCAAGCTGACCTAACTGCCTAGCTACCTAACTAGCCAGCTGTATAGCCAGCTGGCTTAACTAGCTAGCTAACAATGTAGCCCACTGGCTTGCGAGCTGACTTACCTACTTAGCTACCTAGTTAACCTGCTTGCAAGTGAGCTGACATAACCCGTTTTCTTAACTAGTTTGCTCACTGTCTAGCCAGCTGACTTAACTAGCTAGCTACCCAGCTAGCCAGCTGTCTAGCCAGGTAACTTAGCTACCTAGCAAGCTGATTAACTAGATGACTTAACTAGCTACCTACTTAGATATCCAGCTGGCTTAACCAGCTGAAATACCTAGCTAGCCAGATGGCTAACCATCTGACTTAACTAACTTTCTAACTACCTAACCAGCTGGATAGTCAACTAACAATGCATTTACTTAACTAGCTAGCCAGTTGGTTGCCAGCTGACTTAAATATCTGATTTAACCAGCTAGTCAGATGGCTAGCCAGATGACTAAACAGGCTGGCTACCCATCTTGCCAGCCGTCTAGCCAGCTGACTTACCTAGCTGACTTAAGCTTGCAAGTTGGTTAACCATTTCACCTAACTATCTTGCTAACTACTCAGCTAGCAATTTAGCCAGCCTGCATTGAACTAGGTGCATTGAACTAGGAGCATTGAACAGTCAGCCTGCTGGCTAGCATGCTGACTTATCTAGCTAGCTATTTACTTAGCCAGCTGACTAGATAGCTGAATAAATTAGCTGTCTAAACCAGCTAGCAAGTTGGCTATCAGCTGATCTAACTCGCTGACATCACCAGCTAACCAAGTAGCTATCTAGCTGACTTCACTATCTAGTTAACTACCTTTCAAGTTGGCTAGCCAGTTCTTTTATCTAGCTGAATTAACCAGCTACCAGCTAGCTACACAGCTTACTTAACTAGCTCGCTACCAAGCTAGCCAGCTGGAGAGCCAGCTGGCTTAACTAGCTGACTTAACCAACTAGCTACCTAGATAACCAGCTGAATTAAATAGTTAGCTAACTAGCTAGTTACCTAGCTAGCCAGCTGACTTAGATTGTTAGCTAACTAGCTAGATACCTAACTAACAAGCTGACACATAGTTAGCTGCCTAGCTAGCAAGCTGACTTAACCAGCTAGCTATCTAGTTGGCTTACTCTAATGTGTTAGCTAGGTGACTTAATCATCTGACTTAACCCGTTAGCTAATGAGCTAGCTAACTGACACAACCAGCTGACTTAACTCATTAGCTAACTAGCTAGCTAGCTGACACATCCAGCTGACTTAACTCATTAGCTAACTAGATAGCTTGCCTACTCAAGCAGCTGAGTCATATGGGAGGGCCTGCTTTATTTCGTGCTCAGGTACTGGGCTTCTTGCTTAATGTCTACCTTTAAGTCTCTGAGTACAGAAAGCCCTTATCAGGACAATATCAAGGATAGTTGGTGGCTGGAGATGTTAATGCCTGGAGGAACCGACCCTAGTCATCTGACTAGAACTTCACCACCTCTCAACGTACCTGATTACCCCTTCAATGGAACAGTAAAGGACTGGTCACTCGTCCAGTGAGACACTGGGTTCCCAAAATGGAGGGACTGTGCTTATAACTCTAAAGTGGACTATTCTGTACCCGGTAAAAAACTATATATTAGTCACTGGGGTTTTAATGGCACTATGCTTGCCATACCTAGTTGACATTCCAATGGATGGGTGTCTCCAGTATTCTCCATCAAGTACGGCATCTGGCAGATTATTCAGCCTCATCCATGGAGAGCTCTCTCTGCCCTTCAACCAGTCAGCCTGTCTAGATCTGTTGGACAAACTCAATCATTCCTTATTAGAGCATACTTGCAATCTCCTTATATATTTTTTATTTGTAATGAATATCAATCTATTAAAATTGTTTATCGTGCTAATGTTTATAAGATATCTTGTACTGAATGCATTTTACTAGTTGTTTGACCAACGCCTTTTATGAGGGATTTGTCATTCTTAAGCAACTCCCTATTTGATAGTCCCCATATCTTTGTCATCCCATTGATATGCTGAATATGGTTTACACACATTGTATAAGGTTAATGCTGTGTTAGAAAGACAAAATTTTTTTTTAGCTACTTTAATTTTAGGAATTA
>NW_007231412.1:1776-3819 GCF_000164805.1 Carlito syrichta | reverse complement strand
TCCTTTGGAGGTGAATAAGTCTGTCCATAATTGGGACAAGATAAAGAATCATATCATTGGAATTTGTAATCATTCGGGCTTGAGTATAGACCTTACTAAATTACATCAAGACATGCAGGACATGACTGTTGCTGAAAAGCAGATCCAGTCCTAAGAATTGGCTAGCTCAATGTTTAATAACTTCTCACTGTTTGTTAATCAAAAGTTATTGATATCAGTACTCATTAATGTGGGAATTTGTGAACAGTGATTCTTGTGTTGCTATGCCTACTTCCAGTTATTTTCAGAGTACTGAAGAAGAACATTTCTCAGCTCAACACCGAGTTTCAAGGTTTTGTGCTAAAAATAAAAAAGGGGGAGTTGTTGGGAGCTGGCCTCGGAGGCCCACTGAGCATTAGGGATCAGGGAGGACCATGGAACCCGAGACTGCTAGGATGGGTTCCGGAGCCATTGACCCTATTTTCCTCCTAATTTTTCCATGCAGCATAAGCAACCTAAAGGAACTCTGCTGGCCTAAGCTGAAGGCTCTGTGACTGTGACAGGCATGGCTCACTCTAGAAACCCATTGCTCCTGTTTCCCATAAACTGTGGTTTTTGGCTTAGGTATTAGATATAACTCAAATTCAGGTCACATTTGGGAGCCTTTTATATGGTACAAGCCTCTTTATAAGATTTAAAAGTATATTTGTAGAATTAGTTTATACTTATGGAGAGCTGTTTTCAGCTTTTCAATGATATAGATGACTATGTAGAGTTATCAGAAATGGCTCAGCACAAAATTTGGGCTGGGCCACATTCCTGAGGGCCCAGCACGTGCTTTGTACTGGGCTTCAATCTTTTAGGCCGGATTTAGGTACAGTTAGTGTAGGGTTTTTCTCCGTATTATGGAAATTGAATTTATTTTATTTATAGAAAGTATTGTAGAATAGGTAATGCTAACGTCAGAGAATCATGTTATTTCAAGCATGATCAATCATGATATTTTGAGGTTTAATAAGATACAGTTAACTTTAGAAATTTCATTGTCTCCATTTTCTACTATTGTGGTTTTGGCCTTAGTACATTTACAGTTTATATTTGGGTTTTATTTTTAGAAGATTTGTTACTGATGACCAGTTTTATATGTTAAGATCAGGAATTAGAAACTTTCAGAGAAATTAGGATAGATATATAGGACTTTAGAATAGCCATTTTGATAAGAGATTGTAGTGTATTGCTCCAAAAAGTGGCCTACTGTGAACCTTGGACTGGGCCACATCCTATAGAGCCCAGCATGATCTTTGGACTGGGCCACATTCTTTAGGACTTGGTTTAAGCTATAATTAAGAGCTTCTGTAGCATTGTGTAAGAGGTATTAGCATAGAATAGAAAGAAAATAAAGTTTAAGTTAGTCATCATGGGTATTGAATGAGCTTTAGAAATTATTGATTATCAGAACATCATTAGACTAGTAGGAATTGTTGCACTGCTTTTGAAGGGTATTAACTAGCAAAAGGAACAAGAAGACAATGTTGTGGTTTGTCCTTCCTCATACCTGAGAAAACATCTGGTGGGTGGGGGATGCCCCTCCTGCACCTGGCTTTGTGTTCACGTGAAAGACTTGTTAGACTGTCTGTCTAAAATTTGGGTATAAATACCTGCTGTAACTATCAATAAATGACTTCTGCTCATTTCACTGAACAGTTGTCCACTTTCTTTCTTTCTCTTTCTTCCTCTTTATATTTATCCTTCCATTTTTCTTTTAACATCTGTCCATACATATTTGCCGACGCTGCCACATCTTCCAAGGGACTCGCCAAAACTTCAGGGGCTGGCTCCCCATAGTAAATGTGTTAACTAGCTTTCTTTTTTTTTTGAGTTGGAGTCTCACTCTGTCACCCAGACTGGAGTGCAGTGGCCGCTCCCGGCCACCACAGCCTCGACCTGCTGGGCACCGGCGATCCCTTCGCTTCAGCCTTCCAAGTAACTGGAACTACAGGCGCGTGCTACCATGCCCAGCTAATTTTTTTATTTTATTGTAGAGATGAGGTCTCACCAAGTTGC
>NW_007231412.1:0-1283 GCF_000164805.1 Carlito syrichta | reverse complement strand
AGTGAGCTGACTCGTCAACTGACTTAACTAGTTGGCTGGCGAGTGAGCTGACTGGTCAGCTGACTTTAGTAGGTTGGTGAGTGAGTTGACTAGTCAGAGGACTTAAGTAGTAAGCCGGGGAGTGAACCAAACTGTGAGCGAACTTAACTAGTCGGCTGGCGAGCGATGGGATGGGCGAGCTGCCTTAATTAGTCAGGTGACGAATGAGCCAACTGGTGAGCTGATATAACAAGTCGGCTGGTGAGCAAGCCAACTAGCTAGCTAACCTGTTGGCCTGTGAGTGAGCCGATAAGTTAGTTGACCTGTTGGCAGGCGAGTGAGCCTACTAGTTTGCTGACCGTTTGGCAGGTGAGGGAGCCAAGTTGTAAGCTGACCTGATGGAAAGCAAACGAGCCCACTATTTAGATAGTGATAGTCGGCTAGTAAGTGAAATAACTAGCTGATTTGCTAGCTGACTTAACCAGCTGGCTGTCTAGCTACCTGGCTATCTAGCTGACATAACTAGATTGCAAAAAAGCTATCTAGCTGTCTAACTGACTGACACAACCAGCTAGCTACCTGGCTAGTCAGCTGGCTAGCTGACTTACCTATGTAGTTGACCAGCTACCTAGTTGACTAGCAAGCTTATAGTGGGCTGACTTAACTAGCTAGCTGAATAGTTAGCTGAGTTGCTAGCTGACTTAAGTATCTAGTTGGATAGCTAGTTTACTTTACTAGCTGACTAGCAAGTTGACTGGATAGCTGGCTAGGCAGCTGACTTAAGTAGCTAGCTGCATGTTTGGCTAGACTGCTAGCCAACTGACTTAACTAGCTCGCTACCTGGCTGGCTAGCTGTCTCCCTAACCAGCTAGTGGGCTTGCAGCTGGCTAGGCAGCCAGCTAAATTTTGCAGCCTGCTGGCTGGACAGTCAGAAAGTCAAACTACTTAACTAGCAGCCACCCTACTGGTCAGCTGGCTAGCCAGCCACCTTAACTAGTTGTCTTCCTACCTCACAAGTCTGCTAATGAGCCGGCTTAACTTGTCAGTCACCTAGCTAACCAGCCACCTAACTAAATGACTTAACAAGCTAACTTAAGTAGATAGCCATCCAACTAGCCAGCTGGCTTAACTAGCTAGCCAACTAGCTAGCCATCCATCTAGGCAGCTCACTTAACTTGCTGATTTAACTAGGTGACAATCCAACTAGCCAGCTTTCATAATTAGTTAACTACCTACCTAACCATGTGGCTAGCAAGCTGACTTAACCAGCTGAATTAACGAGGTAGGAAGCTGGCTTGTCAGTT
>NW_007231411.1:115666-116187 GCF_000164805.1 Carlito syrichta | reverse complement strand
TTGGTATCAGCTCCTCCTTAAATGTCTTGTAGAATTCTGATGGAAAGCCATCTGGACCAGTGCTTTTTTTTGTAGGTAGTTTGCTTATTACGTAGTCAATTTCTTGATTGTTATTGATCTATTTAGGGTCTCAATTTCTTCTTGTTCCAACCTAGGCAGGTTGTGTGATATCAGAAAGTCCTCCATTTCCTTAAGGTTTTCAAGTTTGTTTCCATACAAGTGTACCTAGTAGTCTCTAATGACCTTTTGTATTTCTTCAGGGTCAGATGTGATTTCATCTTTTGTGTTTCTGGTTGTGCTTATTTGGGTTTTTTCTCTCTTTTTCTTGGTCAGTCTAGCTAGGGGACCATTAATCTTGTTTATCCTTTTGAAGAACCAGCTTTTTGTTTCATTGTTTTTTTGTATAATCTTTTTGTCTTCTGTGTCCTGGATTTGGGCTTTTATTTTGGTGATCTGGATTCTTCTGCTGAAATTAGGGTTTTTGTGGTCTTGCTTTTCCAGCTTCCTTAGGTGGCTTGATA
>NW_007231411.1:115018-115456 GCF_000164805.1 Carlito syrichta | reverse complement strand
AGGTATCTTTTGATCTCTGTTTTGATTTTATCATTGACCCAGGAGTTGTTTAGCATCATGCTGTTTAGTGCCCATGTCTTTGTGGGTTTTGGGAGAACATTGTTGGTGTTAATGTTTATTTTTATTCCTCTGTGGTCCAAGAAGGTGCATGGTAAAATTTCAGTCCTTTTAAATTTGCTTATGCTTGATTTATGTTCAAGTATGTGGTCGATCTTAGAATATATTCCATGCAGTGATGAGTAGAATGTGTATTCTGTGGTCTTTGGATGGAGCGTTCTGTAGGTATCAATTAAATCCATTTGGTCAAGAGTCACACTGAGGTTGCAGATCTCATTGCTGACTTTTTTGTCCTGATGATCTGTCTAGGGTTGTGAGTGGGGTATTAATGTCCCCAGTTATGATGGTGTTAGAGTCAATATCTTTCTTTAGTTTTCCTAG
>NW_007231411.1:59115-114634 GCF_000164805.1 Carlito syrichta | reverse complement strand
ACTTTCTTAAGTGTTTCATGTAGAGGTGGTTTGGTGGCAGTGTAATTTCTTAGGGATTGGATATCTCGGAAAGATTTCAATTCTCCCTCACTGGTGAAGCTTAACTTGGCTGGGTAGGTTAATCTTGGTTGAAATTGTTTATCTTTTAGAACTTTGAAGATAAGGCTCCAAGTGCTCCTAGCCTGCAGGGTTTCTGTAGATAAGTCTGCTGCTATTCTAATTGGTCTTCCATGGTTGGTGATCTGGCCTTTTTCTCTTGCTGCCTTTAGGATTTTTTCTTTTATGCCTACTTTGTTTAGGCAAATTATTATGTGTCTAGGAATTTGTCTTCTCATTTGTTGTCTTGCAGGGGTTCTCTGAATTTTTTGTGTTTGAATTTTTGTATCACCAGTTAGATAAGAGAAGTTTTTTTGAATGATCTCATGGAAAGTTTGTTCCAGTGTGGTCTCTGTCTTTCTTTCTGCCTCAGGAAGGCCAATTACTCTTATGTTTGGTCTCTTGAAGTAATCACTCATCTGTTGCAGGTTTTGTTCTGTCTTTTTAAGCTTATTTTCTGTGTTTTTAAGAGTTTGGGTTATTCTATATTTTGGTCCTCAAGCTCTGAGATTCTTTCTTCTGCTTGGGTAATTCTGCTTTCCATGCTTATCAGTTTTTTAATTTATTTCATTCACAGTATTCTTCATTACTGTTATCTCAGATATCAGCTCCTTCCTAGTTTCTTCTTGTCTCTCCTCAATTCTTTTTAATTTCTCTATTAATATCTTGATATCTAGGTTTGTAGTTTGAGACCAGTCATTCTGGGGGTTCTTCATTGTTTACATTGTGAAGTCAGTTTTCTCAGTGTCTGCCCTCCCAGGGGTGTGGGGGAGACCCATATTCTTCTTTGGGTTTTTCTTCATTTGTGTAGATTTTTCTCTCTCCCCCTTTCCTTCCCCTTCTTTGAATTCTGTTTTTCAGGAAGGTGGGGTTGCTTTTGTTTTACTTGTGCAAACTGCTGTTCTTCCATATGAGGGTCCTCTGGCTTTGTTCACTTTTGAGGTTGGAGTGTGGGCTGTGGGCTGTACTTTTTGCAGTTTTGAGGTTTAATTGAGGGGAAAGCTGTGATTCAAAATCTTTATCCTGATTCCAGCATCCACCAAGTGTATGAGAACACTGGAACCTATTTCCCACTCCTTTACAATCTGTGCAGTGGTATGTAGGTTTGGTCCCTGGATCAAAAGGAGGTACAAAAGAGAAAAATAATGGAGGAAGGGGGAATCAATAGGTAGTTAGAAAGAGAGAAGGGTGAGAGGGAAAACAGACATACATACCAACTAGCAGGTGAAAAAGAGACACAAGGCCAGAGAGAAGTGAAAGAAACACAAAAGAAAAATTCCCTAAAGAATACTGGTAGCTACACAGAGACAGACCAATAAAATCATGAAATAGATAGTGTAGGTCAGAAAGCAAACAAAAGTGAGCAAAACAAACAGATAAAATGATAAAATCAAAAGTCAAAATAAGAGATCAGACTAGCTCTGGAATCTTTCCTGAGTATCTAAGGTCTCTTCAGCTCTGATCTCCAGCCTCTCCCCTCTGTTTTCATTGCAGGCAGCTAGATTTACTCGCAGTTTGGGTTTGTTTTTTTAGCCTGCTACCTGGGAGGTCTGCGTTGCTTAGTTGCCTTTGCCTGATTTGGTGTAGGGGAGGGGCTTTGTCTCCTGTTTAGCGAAGTTACCTTAGGAACTGAGGTGGAGGCTGGTGGAAGGTGGGTGGGGCAATGCAAATCTCTGCCTGGAGAATGGCCGAGGTGGCAGTTTCACTTGCATGGATCTTTTCTCTCTCCACTTATCTGGGTCCCTGTTTGATCCACTATGGTGGACTGTGGTGTTGTGGGGGGAACCGGGGATCAGCTTGCAGAGCTGGGCGCTAGATCCAGGGTGCCCCCAGCAGGCTGGGGATGGAGGAGGTAGTCGGGAGTTCCCTCCTCTGGAGCTGAGAGCCTCTGATCAGCACCTCCTTAAGATATGCTGTTCCCTTACACAAGCATGGGGTCATGCGCTGAGTGCCTCAGCCAGGGTGGGCCCAGAGGTCCAGAGCTCCAAAGCTCCAAAGGGCAGGCAGTGAGTGGTGAGGGTGGCCCTGAGCCCCTCACAGGGTACTTCAGCTAGAGATGGGACTGGTATCTCTGATGGGCGGGTGCCCAGAGCCTCCCTGGGTGACCAGCGGCTTGGTGCTGGGTGCTAGGTGAGACAATGTAGCCAGGGAGGGAGCCGAGATCTGAGACTCCTGTGCAGGCAGGAGTTACACATATAGTGGAGCAGCAGCAGCCAGGGGCCACAATATCTGGCTCTGCGTGGGACCGAAGGTCTCCAGGCCTCAGACCATTGTGGCTGGCGGTGGGCCAGGGGGTTGAGGAAGAAAAGTAAGAGTCTTTTTAGGAACTCATGTTTGGAGAATCTCACAAGTTCACCTATGTCATAGCCATCTTACCAGAACTCTGCATCTATGTTAATGAGAAATACAGGTCTGTAGCTTTTTGTAGTGTCTTTACCTAGCTTTGGTATCAGGATAATGCTGGCCTCATAAAATGAGTTTTAAAGTGTCTCATTCTTTTCAATTTGGGGGAATAGTTTGCAAAGAATATTGTTTTTCTAAATTCCATTTTGCTTATTTATGCTCTGATTTTTATTATTTCATTTCCTCTTTAATATTGGGCTCAACTGGTTTCTATATTTGTCTAGTTCCTTGAGGTGTAACATTAAATTTTTGAGATCTTACTTTTTTATGTAGGTATTTATTGCTATAGACTTCTGTCTTGTAACTCTTTTTTTGTACTCATTAATTGTTGGTATGTTATGTTTCTATATTCATTTGTGACTCGAAGTTTTTCAAATTTCCCTTTTAATTTCTTCAATGATCTATTAGTTGCTCAGGTGCATGTTGTTTAACTTTCATTTATCTGTGAATTTTCTTAAGTTCCTTGTGTTATTTATTTTTAGTTTTATATTAGTGTGGTCAGAAAGGATACTTTGTACTACTTCAATCTTCTTAAATGTGTTTAGACTTTTTGTGGCCTAACATATAATCTGTTTAGGATAATATTCCATGTGCAACTGAAAAGAATGTATATCCCACAGCTGTTGGACATAATGTTCGGTGTATTTCTGTCGGGTTCATTTGGTCTAGAATGTAGTTTAAACTTCATGTTTCTTTATTAATTGCTTTGTCTGGATGATCTATCTATTACTGAAAGTGGGGTATTTAGGTCCCATACTGTTGTTGTATTACAGTCTATTTTTTTCTTTCAAATCTATGAGTATTTGCTTTGTATATTTAGGTTCTCTGATATTAGGTGCATATATATTTACAGATTTTGACCTAAAGTCTACTTCCCATGATATAAGTATAGCTACTCTAGCTCTCTTTTGGTTTCCATTTGGTGTGGAATAACTTTTCTCACCCTTTCACTGTCAGTCAGTACGTGTTCTAGGTGAAGTGAGTCTCTCATAAATAGCTTATAGATCAGTCTTGCTTTTTTCTTTTGTAAATCTATTCAGCCATCCTATGTCTTGTGATTGGCAAATTAAATCAATTTGCATTCAAGTAATTATTGAGAGGTAAGAACTTACTACAGTCATTGTGTTGTTTTCTAGTTGTTTTCTAGGTCCTTTGTTTTTTTATACCTCTCTTGCTGTCTTCCATTGTGGCTAAGTGATTTTCTTTAGTGGTATGTTAGATTTCTTGTTTTGGGGTGTGTGTGTTATTTTTTTGGTTTGTGACTATCTTGAGGCTTATATAAAAAAACATCTTACAGTTATAACAGGTCATTTAAAACTTGTAACAACTTAATTTTGCCCTTAAACAAACTCTACAATCTTACTCCACTTCAATCACACATTTTAATTTTTTGACTTCACAAGTTTCATTTTTGTGTTGCAGATCCCATAACAAATCACTGCAGCTATTATCATTTCAATAGTTTTGTATTTTAAATTTCATATTAAAGATATACATGATTTATACACCACCATTGCAGCATTAGAGTATTATAAGTTTGACAGTATACTTACTTTTACCAGTGATATTTATATTTTCAGATATATTCCTTTTACTGATTAGCATCCTCTTCTTTCAGCTTGAAGAAATCCCTTTTAGCAGTTCTTGTATGATAAGTCTGGTAGTGATGAACTCCCTTAGCTCTTGTTTGTCTGGAAAGTTTTGTTTTGTTCTTAATTTCTCCATTTCTGAAGGACAGATTTGTTGGGTACAGTATACTTAGTTGAAAGTTTTTTTCTGACTTTAGCACTTGAAATGTATTATCTCACTCTCTTCTCCTGACTTGTAAGTTTTATGCTGAAAAATCTACTTCTAGCCATATTGGAACTCCCTAATTTGTTATGTGCTTCCATTTGCATACTGCTTTCAGGATCCTCCCCTTGCCTTTGATTTTTGTCAGTTGGATTATAATATGTCTTAGAGTAGTCTTGTTTGGACTGAATCTAATTGGAGACATTTGAAATTCCTATATCTGGATCTTCTTACAGGCTTGAAATGCTTTCTATTACTATTTCTTTATTTTTTTCCTAATGATATGGGGTACAATTCAGGGTTAGTTATACAAATTTTCATTATGTAGGTACGCTTATTGATGAGCTGTGCCCTCGCCCAGCAGTTTCCCTCAACTGTCAATCTTACCTCCACTCTCCTGGCAGTTTCCCATCACTGCCAATACCTTTCTTCTAGCATTATGATAATTATTCAAAGTCTGCTTATGAGTGAGAACATATGGTACTCTGTTATTTGTTTCTGTGATAGATCACTGAGTATGATCGACTCTAAATCCATCCAAGTTTCTACAAAGTCCATAGGTTTGTCCATCTTTATGGCTGCATAATATTTCATTGTGTACATGTACCACATTTTTTAATCCAGTCCAGCTTCGATGGGCAGCATGGTTGGTTCCATGATTTTGTTACTGTGAATAGAGCTGCAACAAATATGCATGTGTAGGTATCTTTTTGGAGAATGATTTGTGTTCCTCTGGGTATATCTCCTATAGGGGGATTATTGCTAGGTTATATGGAAGGTCAATTGCTCAGCTTCATCAGTGATAGAGAATTAAAACCCTTCCTAGACATCCAATCCCTAAGAGATTATGCAGCTTCCAGACCAACTCTACAGGAGAGACTTAAAAAGGTATTAAGCACAGAAGAAAGAAAGAAAAAAGAATGATCACACACTTCTCAAGAGAACAGCATAGCACAGGATTGACAAAGAATACACTGCAACAACAAACTTGAAAACACACACATATATTAATCCAAAAACCAAAAGAAAACAAACAGAGAAAAAACTTTATAAGAACCTCATGACAGGGATAGACAATCAAATTTCAGTAACAGCCTGAATGTGAATGGACTAAACAAACCACTGAAAAGGCACAAAATGGCAAACTGGATAAGAAGCCATGACCCAATTTTTTGTTGAATCCAAGAAACTCTTCTTATCACAAGGGACGTACCATTTCTTTAAATATATTTTGTACTTATTTATTTTTCTTTTCTCCATCTTAAACTCTTATGATTCAAATATTTATTCTTTTGATGCTATCCCATAAATACTGTTAGCTTTCTTTATTTCCTTTCAATTCCCCCCCAATACTGTGCATTTTCAAATATGCTATCTGTAAGTTTATAGATTCTTTCTTTTCTTGGTCAGTCATCAGTTGATGTTCTCTATTGCATTTTTCATTTTGTTTATTGTATTTTTCAGCTATAGACTTCCTATTTACATTTGAAAATTACTTAGTCCCTGTGTTAATTTTGTTTTCTTTGGGTCAGAATCTTTTTTTTTTGAGTTGGAGTCTCACTCTGTCACCCAGACTGGAGTGTAGTGGCCGCTCCCAGCCACCGCAGCCTCGACCTGCTGGGCTCTGGAGATCCTTTCGCCTCAGCCTTCCAAGTAGCTGGAACTACAGGCGTGCGCTACCATGCCCGGCTAATTTTTTTTTTTTTTTTGAGTTGGAATCTCACTCTGTCGCCCCTACTGGAGTGCAGTGGCCACTCCCAGCCACCGCAGCCTTGACCTGCTGAGCTCCAGTGATTCTCCCACCTCAGCCTTCCAAGTAGCCGGAATTACAGGCATGTGCTACCATGACCAGCTGATTTTTTGATTTATTGTAGAGATGAGGTCTCGCTGCCCAGGCGGATCACAAACTAATTTTTGACTTATTGTAGAGATGAGATCTCGCCAAGTTGCCCAGGCGGGTCTTGAACCCACGGGCTCAGGCAATCCACTCCCCTCAGCCTCCCAAGGCGCAGGATTACAGGCTGAGCCACCGAGCCTGGCGAGTCCGAATCTTACTCTGTCACCCAGGTTGAGGTGCAGTGGCACAATCACAGCTCCCTGTTGCCTCAATGACCTGAGCTCAGGTAATATTTCTGCCTCAGCCTCCCAAGAAGCTGAGATGACAGGTGTATATTACCACACCTGGCTAGTTGTTTTTATTTTTGTAGGCATGGGATCTCACTATGTTGCCCAGGCTAGTCTCAAACTCCCTGGTTCAATTGACCCTCCCACCTTGGCCTCCCACAGTGCTGGTATTACAAGTATGAGCCATCATGCCTGGCTAAATATCTCCTTCTGGACAATCAATGTTTCTCATTTCATTGAATTTTTTCTCTATATTCTTAAAGTTGTTAAAATAGTAAATTGTAATTTTTTTTGTCATGCAATTCATACAGCTCTCTTTCTTTAGATTTGGTCACTGGCTGTTCATTGTGTCCCTTTGGTGATGTTTTGTTTCCACAATTATTCTTAATCCTAGTGGCTACATATCAGTGTCTACATATTTGAAGAAATATGTACTTATTCCAGTATTTGTAGATTGGTATTGTCTAGGAAAGTATTTCAACAGTCAGTTTGTCCAGAACTTCTTGACAGACTGTCTGTTGTGTTTGCAAAGTATGGGTTCACTGAGGCCAGTGTAGTGCTAGGGTGGACCCAAAGTGTAGGACTCTGTGGCTGGCATGATGCTGGAGTAAGCCTGAAGCTGGAGTCCATTTTGACTAGCATGACACTGGGACAGGCTGGAGGCTTGAGGCTACCAAGGACTGTCCATTTTCTTGTACCCCTGTGTGCAGACATGAGATTGAGTCCATCTTACAGACTTGATGCCTTGTGCTGCTGAGGTAACTTCTTGTTGCCAGAACAAGTCTGGAGGCTGTCTGAAGGTACTGCATTAGAGTTTGTGGCTGTGGGGGCCTGCCTAGTTTTGAATTTTACTGTGGTCAGCCCCGTGTTAGGATCCAAGCAAAATCCTGTGCTCACTACCCTCTATTTCTCAGAAGCAAATAATATCTCTCTGTACTATGCTGCCTGGGGTTGAAGGAGGGATAGCATGGGCAATATAAAACTATCTTTCCTACCCGTTGCAATGCTTCTTTTCTTATTGTTCTGCAACCAGTTTCTGTGATCTCTCACTGATTTCCTTAACTTTTGTGAAGGTACTTTAGTGTATGGATAATTGTTCAAATTGGCTTTTTTGTAGAAGGTGATCACTGGAGAGTGCCACTCCGCCATTGTGTTCTGCCCCTCTAATAATTGCTATTTTTTTCCATATTACTTCTGCCTCTTTTATTATTTTTGACTGCAAAACAGGTAAATGTAATAGAAGACTATTGAAAACGGGAGTCAAATATAAGCCTACCTTTTAAGAAAAATTATTAATTACATTTTTCCTGTGTGAATTTTAATACTTAACATAAATTTAGTCTTTTAAAAATAATGTTTCCAATTTACACTACAACATAAGAAATTAAGTATATAAACTCTTGCTTCTACACTTCTCAAGCTAATACTTTTCATATTAAAAGTCAAGTGAATCCTAAAGAAGAAAATATAATGTATCAGAATCTTTGCACTTAAAATGCTATCCACGGGGGTTATGTTATAGTCATATATAATGTAGTTAATTTCAATGTGACTTATATTTGCTCCTGTCATTATTAGTGAAAATTTTGATTTGTCATTATACATGGTATTATAGTAAACTTTTGGTCATATTTAGGAAGGATGGAGGAAAAAGTGTTTGCTTTGATATGGGTTAAAGTCTTTTAGAGCATGTATAGCAGAATTAAAAGAGAATGAGGTTATGGAGACTGTTTATAAATGTTGATAAAAGAGTGAAATGCATAGATAAATAGAAAAGGAAGTAAATTCAGGGAGAGTCAACCAATTAGAAAGGGTCTCCACTAGGTCTAAGCCTTGATGTGGTAGGAGTAATGGAATGAAAATGAAATGAATTCAAGTATTTTAAAAGTGGGGTAATAAAGTTAAATATTCAGGGGTGGAGCAGTTCCCAGTAGTATTTAGATAAGAGTAAAATCATGAGACTGTGCTATGGAAATGGAGAAATTATCATGCAAATTTGAATAGATTAATTGACAATGTAGCAACTAAGATTGTAGAAGAATCTAGGGAGCTTGAGGAAGCTCGTGACAATTCAGTGAATTGACCAAGAGTCCCTTAAATGCAGGTAAAACTTCAAGGAAGTAGAAGGCAGTAGTCTGATAGGCAAAACTCAAAGAAGAGCAATTTAGCTCTGGGGAATGAGAGCAATGGACGTGTGCTCTGGAAGCCATGCGTCTTTCAACACTACTGTAAAGAGTCATTTTTGGAGTTCAAGACCAGCCTGGGCAACATAGCAAGGCCTCATCTCTACAAAAAAAAAAAAAAAAAAGAGTCATTTTTGTCACAGAGAAAAAGCAGGCTCCTCTGCAGAGAAATGTTGGTTAGAGATGGACCAACATTCTAAAATGGAAAGGGAGTGAAAGGAGTTTCTTGTGAAGAAAATGAGGGACTAGCTGATGCCAGCTGATGTGACTGGTGTTCCGCTCAGGCCCCACTGATTCTCTCGTAACTTTTGTAGGAGTCCCCACTGCCTACATCCCCATGCCTGTGTCCTCATGCTGCTCTCAGTATGGAAGCTCAGCAAACAACCTTTCAGAAGATTTCAAGATTGACTATTAAAAACACAGGATGGCCAGTTCAACTTGAGTTTCAAGTGAACTACAAATAATTTTTTTAAGTAAAAGTTGATTCTTTACAATATTTTAAACACACTTTTACTAAAAGGAATTCATTGCTTATCTCAAATTCAAATAGTATTGGGTATCTTATGCTTTATCTGGCAACTCTATTATGGGGACAAAATCATGGTGTAATTCATGCTCCAGAGTGCCCCTTGAAAACCTTTGCCTGAAAGTGAACTCGCTTGCTTTCTTCTCTCTCCCAGTTGTGCCCCCAGTCCCCTTGAAGTATCTCTGGGTGGCTATTCTTCATTCAGTCACATGTACAGAAATCCTTGTCTCAGGATTTGCTTTTGCTAACTCTGAATATGATGGGGATTTTATTTAAGCAGAGACCAAATATATCCCTGAAAGAGTTTGGAGAGAGGTTAGTAGTGGGACCACAGGTCAGGCAGGCGGTAGAAGGGAAAAAAAATTGCTCCAGATTTCCAAATGAGGAAAACTATCACTTGGTAAAGTTGAACTTGCTGGATATTACAGTTAGAAGGTGGTACAACCGAGTGCCAGGTCTGTGCATGTCTCCACACAATGCTCCTGCTCCAAGACAGAGCAACAACAGGTATGCGAAGAGCCAGGCGAGGGCGGGCTCTTTTCAGTACATCACTTGGCTCCATTTACATGGTGACCGACATGCTTGTGTCACGGGAAGGGGCCCCATTTATGTTTGTGCCATGCATTGCCTCAGGGAAGTAGAGATTAGAGCAATGGATGAAAGCAAATGACTTCAAGATCTAAGACTGGAAAGGCACATGCTGGTAAAGTTGGTGAAGTCCAGAGCGGCAAGGCTACCAGGTTGTTCCTGGGTGCTGAAGCCACTGGGGGGATCTGCCAGCAGTAATGATGGGGGCAGACATGACTGAAAATTAGCTTTCCAAATGCTCCTAATGTGGAATATACACAGAACTTTAGTCGATTTTCCAATAGAAATCACTTAGATGCTTGTGTGCACACGTTTATCCCTCATTATTTACATTCTAATTATGAAACATATTCAGGGTGAAAAATCACAAACATTTTTGGGGTAAAAACATAACAAAATTATTTTAAAGTAAAATATTTTTGCTGACAGCTGTCTTAGTGATTTATTTAACAATCTCTTTGCAATTTCTTTACTACAATGTATTTTTTATTTCCATCAACACACAATTCTTACATATGAAATATTAGTTATATTTAACAGATAATAATAGTTTTTTTTTCAATTGGGAGCAAATAAAAGTTCAGTGAATGTGAAGCTGAGATGTGTGAAATATATCTTTGGCACTTGGACAGCTGTGACTCCAAAATTTGGAGTTAAGAGGCAAGCAAAGAGTGTTATATTGCCAGTATCTAAAACAAATTTTATTGGAAACTTTTATGTTTGTAGGTTTGAGTAGTTTTTATAGTGAGGAGTTCTGAAAACTGCCATAAAATTTTGCCTTGGGGGTTATGATTACATTTGTATCTTTCCCAAACTTATATAAATAAAAAAGACAGTTTTTACTGTGAAAGCTTAAAAGGTTAGAGAGGTATTTGGTTTGTGATGAACCTTTTATAGGTTTGATGTTATAGGAATTTATTTTTAAAATAGCAATAAAAATACAACGTTAGATGTCTTGATAAAGAAATCATAAGAAACTTGAAGTTTCTATTCCAATGAACCTACTAAAGATAATTTAATTAATTTACTGTACCATGCAAACTATTTTTAATATTAGCTGATGTTACCATTTTTCAGAGTCGTGATACGTAATTTATAATATTTTTAAATATCTTGACAGTATTAAGAGGCAGAATTTTTCTTGCTAGAGCTGTTTTAACATAGGCTGGACAATCATTTTGCTGTGAAATTGTAGAGGAGATTGAAACATCATAGACAAGACTGGATGAACCCTCAGATTTCTTTTTAAAACTGTGAGATTTAAAAAAAATTAACATGTGTAAATGTCCCCCTTTCTTTCTCTTCTCTAGCACCAGTGGTTTTATCTTAAAAAAAGGGTTTTATACTGAAGAGAAAGAGGAGAAGAAAAGAAGGAAAACCAAAAGGGATGAGAGGGAGGAATTTTTATAGTACAAATAATTATCACACATGATCTTAAATAACTGTGAAAAGAACTCAATATTTTCTCATTTTTAAATGGTATAACTGAGTTAATGCAGAGCTAGAATTCAAGCCTGAGTTTTCTTGATACTTAAACCTGTACCCCTTATTATACCAATTTAAAAAATTATATTGCTTAGAGTGAAAAATGAAGTGAGAAGTGAGATGTGATGAGGCAGCTTGCAAATTCATCACGACTCTTAGATAACACGAACTTGCACTTCAAAAGCAGCTGTCCAGATGCTTCTTGGTCAGTCACTTGGACAATTTAGAAGTAACTATTGGACACATTATGTGTCAGACACTTCTAGGCACTGTACCCATAGCACTAGACAAAGTAGATATAATTCTTGTCTTTTTAGTGGTGAGGGGGAATGGAAAAGGAGATCAACAATAAATATAAATAAGACAATCACAGACGTTGACAAGTGTTTTAAAGAAAAGAGAGAGAGAGAGAAGCAATATTATGAAGAATGACCTAATATTCTGGAAAAAAAAAAATTAGGTCATGTCATGAAGGCAGTTTTAGAAGTCATGATGGAGGAAGTCTCTCTAAGTGTCATGTGAGTTGAGATCTGAATGCAAATGTTTAGTATATGAAGATCCAAGAAAAATCATTCCCAGTTGGAAAGACAGCATCTTCAAAGGTTCTATGGTGGGACCATTCCTGGAAGGTTCACAGGACAGAAAGCACAGCTGATGGCACACAAGGGACATGTGGAAGGAAGTGATGGTGTTCAGTAATGGTCAGGGGCCAGTCATTTACATCTTATAGACACAGCAAGGAACAGAGATTTTATTTTAATTTTGACAAGAAAATGTTGGAGGAGTTCAAGTATTGGAGAAATCAAGAATCTTCTTTTCTTTTTGAATAATCATTCTGTTCTGTAGAGAATAGGCTGTAGAGAGGCAAGAACAGATTCGTGGGGAGACAGGGTCCTGATGCAATGAATTATCCCAGCAAGTGATGTGCCTGGGAGAGGTGTGAGCAGCAGTCAGATTGTAGGATATATTTAAGAAAAATAGTTGAAAGGATTCAGTGGTATATTTTTATATAAAGAGTGAAGAAAAGAGAGGAACTAAGAATGATCTGTAGATCTTGGAACTTAACTACATAAGTTTTTTTTAAAAGTGGCAATATACCAAAAAAATAGATAAATAGATAGATAGATTAGATAGAAGGAGAGAGAAAGAGAATTGAAGGACGAGATTGAAATAAACAATTCTGTTTTGACAGAGTTAAGACTCAAATAAAGGCATTTCAACTTTTTAGGCAAAAAATTAAATTTGAGTTGATTAAGAATGAATGGGGATGCAGATGATGAGAAAGGCTGAATGTAGTTTGTGGAGAGCATCGAAAGCCATGGTGAGGAATTGGGCTAGGTCTTGTAAGGAGTGAGGGAAGACCCTAAGAAGATTTTTTTCCAGAAAATTAAATGATTAAAGAATTTCAGACAGTTGCCTCTACTGACAATGTGGAGACTGGAGTGAAGGCAAGAAGAGACAGCAAGAAAAATTGGGGGCTTTTATGGTAATTCAAGAAATAATGAGGACATTACCAGGGCAATGAGAATGGAGAAGAGAAATAGATTCATGTACTACTCTTGAAATATAAAAATAGGTACTCCTGACTGGATCTTGTGGGTGAGGAAGATGATGAACTGTACAGTGGCTGGGTTTGCTACTTTTTGGTTAAAAAAAAATAGTTCTCCCAGTCATAAAGAGATGAAGGATGTAGGAGGAGGCAGGAAGAGGAATAAGACATTTTCCCAGAGATTATATGCTTGATTTTGGATGTGCTACATTTAAGGTACTTGTGGCATTGTCCAAGTCGATCTTTCTCAGTAGGCATCTGGAAAGACAGTATTCTTGTAGTTAGGTCTGGAAATAAAATTTAGGACGTTAGCATCCTTGCTGTGCTAAATGAAGCTATGGGAGTGAACTGAAGATGATGCTACAAAATTGAGGGGAGATGCATGTTAGGTCTGCAGTAAGAAATATCTTTGATTGTTATGCTTTTCTCTGAGTAACATTTCTATGAACTAAATTAATAAGCAACAATGCTACTTGAAAAAATACAACAACAAAGGAAATTTTCCTAGAGTGTTTCCGTTTTTTCTGTCACCCCCTTACCACTTTCTCTTTCCTCTCTCGTGCTCTTGCTTTACATTTTTACCATACAGCTTCTTATTCAAGTCAATTCTCCCTCTTCCCTTCAATATCTTTTTTTCCCTCTACACGTGTACCATTTCTCACTTGAGTCTAAAAGAATTTTATAAGACAATCTGCCTTTTTCATTCCCTTTGTTGGTGAAATGACTCTCAATCAAAGAAAATTAAGGTTGTAGGAAAAGGAATGCCCTTATACAGCTATCCATCTTGTACAGATGTATAGGAAAGTTGGCATGTATGGGAAAGTTTCCATATTCTCTGGAAGGATCCAAGAATATGTTGCTGAAGAATCTGGGTTTCACGTACACCATTTCTATGTATTAATAGTATGAACTAGGCCATTTATGTTAACCCTTCTGAATTTCTTAGGTGTATATGCTTACATAAGAGCTTATCTGTATTTTGGGAAAACTGGATATCCACAAGGAAAAGCATGAAATTGAACCCTTGTCTTATACTATACACAAAAACAAACACAAAGTGAATTAAAGACCTAAAACTGAGACCAGAAACTGTAAAACTTCTTGAAGAAAACACAGTGGAAGAGCTCCTCATAAGAACACACTTCTCACACGATTGCAACAAATATTAAATGGAATGATATATGTGAATGCATTATGCAGAGAGCTGTACAGATATTAGGTTTCAATCTACTGTCTTGTTTACTCAATAAATGCTTGTTGAATGATTGATCACCTCTATTAAGGATTCTTGGATATGCCCTACAGAGCTGTCAATCTATAAGATTGTTTTCTTAAACATTTGTAGCTGCAGAATTTCTGGACTTAAGTGTGTTTTTAATACCTTCTGTATTTTTGGTTGTATTAGCTTATCTTAAATAACAAATTTATTAAATTATTATATGAATATCAAATATATACCATTTAGTTACTATTAAACTATGCTAACAATAATATTCAGTTTTTTCTTATTTCTTTTATTTTTACAGTAATCTTGATTTTCTCTTTTAATAAATCTTTTTCATTCAGTTCTCAATCACATACAAAGGACATAAAAATATTTAAAATACTCTATAATACTAAACATAAATTTATAGCAGCAAGAGAAGGCTATTATTTAGTTAAGTTCTCATTCAGCCATTTTTTTATGGCTTACTAAATTGTTTTTATCTTCTAACATTTTTTCTTACTGTAAAATATTCAAAACTGACTCAGAGGCTAGTCTTAAAAACCTGAAACCTAAAAACCATAACTATTCTAGGCCTTTTAATAAACTATTACATAACTATAAGACCTCAAAACGAGCATTGCATGCTATTCTGTTACTTTCCTAATATGTTAAACAAAATGACCTTTGATCAACATAAATAGGTAGTCACCTATGTGTACCAAGTATTCTATTTATAGAGTTGGGTAATAGTTGTGCTTTTAGTTAATGTAATATCAGTAAATAACTCTGGTTTTGTGTGTGTGTGTGTGTGTGTGTGTGTGTGTTTGTAGTCTGCCTTATAGTGTGATAATTATTACAGTTTATCAGATGAAATAATTGTCTTGAACAATATAACAGTCCCTTCCCTTTATTCCAGAGATTATTTTCCATATAGAGCTCTTAGGTGGAGAAGTCCCTGTCTTTATTAGCTAGTCCCAAGAGCCAACTCAAGCCAGTCACACTTCTACTTGCAGGTACTGAGAATGAATCAATACACAGAAATGCCTGCCTTATGAGCGTTTACATTCCAGGAGGGTGGAGGAAGAAAGAAAAGGCATAATTAATAATGTAACATGGGAGTAAGTTATACAGGATACTGGAAAGTGATTAGTGCTAAGGCAAGGTAGTAAAAGGCATTGAGAAGGCAAAGGATAGGACAAGGGCAGATTATAGCACTAAATAGGGTGTGGAAGGCAGGCCTCACTGAGAAGGTAATATCAGGTAAAGCCTCAAAAACGTGAGAGAATTAGTTTGGCAGACATCTGAGGGAACAGTGCTGTCAGCAGAGAGAACAGCAATGCCATGTCCCAAAGGTGATATCAAGCTTGGTATTCCTGGAACAGCAGGAAGTCCAGGTGGCCACAGCTCAGCAAGAAAGAGAGGAGAGTGGTAAAATTAGAAAGGCAGCAGTGAGTCTTATGCTTTAAAAGAATCCCACAGATCCTATGGGGCAAAGTCAAAACAAGAGAAACTGTTAGCTGGATATTGAGGTAGATTAATCGCCCTTAAAGCAGTTATACATTACAAGAGAAAATAATGTTTTGTATATGAATTATTTCTTAAATTATGCATTTATTAGTTCTAATTTTGGTATATATTTATATAAAAGCTTATCTGTGTTGCTGCTGGGAAAACTGGTTATCCAAAAGCAAAAAAATGAAACCGGACCCTTATCTTACACCATACACAAAAGTCAGCTCAAAATGAATTAAAGACCTAAGCCTAAGACTGTAAACTGTAAAACTCCTCAAAGAAAATTAAGGAAAAAACTTTGACATTGACTTGGGTGATAAAATTTTGATACTATACCAAAACCTCGGAAAACAAAAACAAAATAAACAAGAGGGTCTACCTCACACTAAACAAACTTCTGTACAACAAAGGAAACAACAAAATGAAAAGGCAGCCTATGGGCTGAAAGAAAACATTTGCAAACCATATATCTGGTAAAGGGATAATATTCAAAACATATGAGGAACTCACATAATTCAATCATAAAAGAACGAATAGCTTGATATTAAAATGGGAAAAGGACCTGAATAGACTTTTTCTCCAAAGAAGACATAAAAATGACCAATAATCATATGAAAATGTGCTCAACATAACTAGTCATCAGGAAAATAGTACTCAAAACCACAGTGAGATATAATCGAAAAGATAAGAGAGAAGTGTTGACAAGGATGTAGAGAAAAGAGAATCCTCTTCCATTATTGGTAGACATGTAAATTGTTGTAACAAATATAAAAAAATAGTATGACGGTGTCTCAAAAAATTAAAATCAAAACTAGAAATACCATATGACCTGGCAATCCCTCTTCTGAATATATACCCAAAGGAAGTACAATCAGTATCTCCCAGACATATCTGCACTGCCATGTTCATCACAGCATTATTTACAGTAGCTAAGACATAGGAAGAACCCAATTGTCTATTCATGGATGAATAGATAAATAAATTGTGGTATGTGTGAATATACACACTTATATGTAAATACTTCACATTAGAAAAAGAGATCCTGACACTGTGACAACGTGGATGAAACTGGAGGGCTTTGTGCAAAATGAAATATGCCAGACTCAGAAAAAAAAATACTGCATCATTTCACTTGCATTTGAAATCTAACATATTTTTAAAAGTTGACTACATAGAGACAGAATAAATTGCCAGGAGCAGAGTATGGTGAGGGGGATATCAAGAGATTTAGGTCAAAGGGTACAAAGTCACTGATTGTAGGATGAATAAATCTGAATACTAATGTAGGGGTCTCCAACCAACCCCCAGGCCATGGTCTGGAACTGTTCTGATGTTGGTACTAGTCCATGGCCTGTTAGGAAGTGGGTTGCATAGCAGGAGGTGAGTGCTATGCAAATGAGCGAAACTTTATCTGTATTCATTTATAGTCACCCCCATCACTATCATTACCACTTCTTGTCAGTTAAACTGTGGATTAGATTCTCATAATAGCATGAACCCTATTGTGAACTGCATGTGAGGGATCTAGGTTGTGTGCTCCTTATGAGAATCTAATGCCTGATGATCTGAGGTGAAGCTGAGGTGGTGATGCTAGCACTGGGGAGTAACTGAAAGTACAGATTAGTATCAATAGTGAGGTTTGACTGCACATCCTCCCATTGCACTCTCATCAAGGAAAAATTGTCTTCCATGAAACCAGTCCCTAGTGCCAAAAATGTAGGGGACCACAATTCTAAGGTACAGCATGAAGACTATAATTATAATATTGTATTATATACTGTACATTTGCTAAAAGAATAGATTTTGGGTAAACTTGTCACAAAAATGGTAAATATGTAAGGTGTTGGGTGTGTTAATTTGCTTGACTATAATGTTCATTTTACTGTGTATATGAAAATGTTATGTTGTATATCTTAAAGAGTAAAAAAATGCTAATAGGGTTAAAAGGAAAAAAAAAAGAGAGCTTGCTTGTAATTTCAAGATTTTAATGAAAATGAAAAGTTAAATGAGATAAAGAATTAATCTCTCAAATAGTAATATTAATAGTCTATTTATAGAAAAAAACCAGATTTTAGTAATTTCTTTTACTTTTGAACCAATTGGCTTGTCAGCCTATCATCAGCCAATTGGTATGTGAGTTATATTATGAAAATGATATGTACCTGAGTTTCCCAGAAAAGGCTCAAGAATAACTCTTTTTGAATAACATTATACTGTTATCTCAGAAAAATATAGAAAGCTATTTATCTATAGCAGAGGCATCATTATTATCCGGATATTTGGATAGAAATGCTCAGTACCTATTGATGATCATCCTATGCACACTCTTTTTGACTTCATACTCTAAGGCCTAGAGCTGGATTTATATCTCTATTATTTATTTTTGTTACTAATGGAAGAACATTGTTCTGATGTCCAAGCACATGAATTACAGAGGCTCTTGTGAAACTAGGAGATTTATCTACATGAATCTCTAGTTATCTATCAACATTCATTTCTATAATTCAATGAACTTATTGGACAATACACAATTCTTTTTTTGTAGATCTCTGGATTTTTTTCTCTAAATTTTTTTACTTTTTATTTTAAAGATGTGAGGAACAATTCAGGGTTGGGTATACAAATGTTCATTATGTAGGTAACCCTTGTTGATGAGGTGTGCCCTCCCCCAGCAGTTTCCCTCAACTGTCAATCCCACCTCCAATCCCCTGGTAGTTTCCCACTGCTGCCAATCCCTTTCTTATAGCATTATGATAATTATTCAAGGTCTGCTTATGAGTGAGAACATAGGGTACTCTGTTATTTGTTTCTGTGATAAGATCACTGAGTATGATCGACTCTAAATCCATCCAAGTTGCTGCAAAGTCCATATGTTTGGTCTTTGTGGCTGCATAATATTCCATCATGTATATGTACCACATTTTTTTTTATCCAGTCCAGTTTTGATGAGCAGCATAGTTGGTTCCATGTTTTTGCTATTGTAAATAGAGTTGCAATAAACATGCATGTTCAGGTATTTTTTTTGTAGAATGATTTGAGTTATATTCCCAACAGGGCATTGCTGGGTCTTGTGGAAGGTCAATTTCTAGTTCTTTCAGAAATCACCACACTGTCTTCCAAAGAGGTTGCACTAGTTTGCATTTCCACCAGCAGTGTAGAAACGTTCCTTTTTCTCCACGTCCTCGCCAGCATCTGTTGTTTGTTTTATTAATGATGGCCATTCTTGCCGGGGTTAGGTGATATCTCAATGTGGTTTTGATTTGTATTTCTCTGATGATGAGTGAGACTGAGCACTTTTTCATGTGTCTCTTGGCTGCCCGTGTATCTTCTTTTGAGAAGTGTCTATTAATGTCTTTTGCTCACTTTTTAATGGGACTGTTTGTTTTTCCTTTTGGCATGTTTGAGTTCCTTGTAGATCCTGGAAGACACCATTTTTATAGGAGATATGTGCACTGGAATGAAAGTGAAAATATCTCCTTGCTTTTCGCTGGTTTTAATGATTTTAGAAATCAAAAAAGAAACAAAAACTATTCCATATTATTCCAAGTATTTGTCATCTCCTTCTTGATGTAGAAGAAATTTTAACAAAAAAAAAAACGTATAAAATCATAAGAAATGGGCCCACTCATTTAATGTCAAAGATTCTGTTGTGTTCATTGATGAGTAGTTCAAAAAATTTTGTGATGTAACGAGGAAATGAAAAATTGTCAGTTCCAGCTTTATCAACTTCAAATGTAGAGTTATTCTCTTGAGTTCTTGTGTGTTTCCTATAGGGAGTCAAATCTTACTACTTTATGTACTTGAAAATTTGACAGAATAAATAGCCAGGAGCAATTTGACTCTTGTGAAAACCTAAAGTAAGACTTTTGATAATCCAAATAATATGACATTTAAATGTTCAAAAATCATTTTTATGACTTTATCATTTCTTTACACAGAAAATGTGCTGCTGTCTTAACCTTTAACTCTCTAGAATAGAAGTTCCTAATCTGCAGTATATATACAAATCACCTGAAAAACACACTTAAAATGCAGTTTCATGGACTGACCTGGCCCTTATTCCAAGAAATGATAAGACTGAGAAAGAGCCCAGGAAGCTATGCTTTTAACACGATCTCTGATGATTCTCATGTAGTTCTACAGTACTATTAAAAAATAAACTATTGAGGCATAATATACATAAAAATAAAATGAATTTTAATTATACAGTCCAAAGAGTTTTGAAAAATGTATAAACTCACATAATATACCTTCCCAATCAAAATATAGCATATTGCTATCACCCTGTATAATTACTTTACACTTCATCTGTGGCAACCAAAGAAATGATTTTAATTACTATAAATACATTTTGTTTCTTTTCTATCACATGGATGAAATCATAGAGTATGTACTCCTCTATCTTGTTCAGCATAATTTTGAGGTTCACCCATGGTCTCACATGTATTTTTCGTTTCTTTTTATTACTATGTAGTAGTCTGTTATATGGCTATACCACAATTTGTCTATCCATTCAACTGTTGATGAACATTTTTATTGTTTCATTTTTGGTACATTATGACTAAAACTACTATGAACATTTGTGTGTAAGTCTTTACATGGCTATGAATTTTTGTTTCTCTTGGATAAATAGTTAGTATTATATATATATATATATATATATATATATATATATACACATATACATATATATGTATATGTATCTAAGTTTTTTCGCTTTTTGATGGCATATTTTGGAGGGCAGAATTTAATAATTTTGCTGAAGCCCAACTTATTTTTTTTCATTTTATGACTAATGCTCTTTTGACTATTATATAAGAAATATCTGCCTAACACCAAAGGCATAATTTTCTTCAGTGTTTATACCTAGAAGTTCTGTAGTTCTGTTGTTTAAAGTTGTATACTATTAGATTAATTTTTGAGTTTGATGTAGGGAAGAGATTGAGGTTCATTTTTGCTATTCATGTTTCCAATTTTTCATAATCAATTGTTATAAAAAGACTATCTTTTCAATGCTGAATTGTTTGGACATCTTTGTAAAACAATACAATTTGACTATATATATAATATGAGTCTATATATGGACTCTCCATTCTGTTCAATTGATTTATATGCCTTTTCTTATGCCTTTGTCATTGATAGTTAATGAAATATGCAAAATAATTGCAATAGCTTGCTAGCTTGCTTGATGTAAGTAACTCCATTTTGTTAAAATCCTCCATCTTAGCTGTCTGCCTAAAAATGACCCTCCCCCAGTTTGTATGTGTGATTGTTGTAATGGTCCCATGACCACAGACCCACAGCCTTGTTCCCCTGAGCTATTCACACTGACCATTTGAAAACTCCCTAGCTACAAGTTCCATGTAATTGTATGCTTTGTTAGCTGAAATCAGATGTTGTGCCAAGAAATTGTTCTTTGCAAAATTCCCCAATATTTTATTCCTATATTTTGTTCTCTTTTGTTTTTAGTTCCTTGTTTCCTTTTTTTTGCCTTTATAAGCCTTTTGCTAGATTTGCTTGGGGTTGAGAGTTTTCTTGGCATGAGCCTACTCTTGACTGCATGCTAATAAAGGACTCATAATTCAACCTCAGTGTGCGGCGATTCTCCTTTCTCACAGTTTGGCTATAACATTTGGAGACCCCAGCAAGAATTCATCAACCTCAGGAGGCAGCCTCGCTCTGGTTCTCCCCCGGCTTGCCAGAGACGTTATAGGGTAGGCACCCCCTGAGTTGTTCAGGGCCCTCTAACCTCTCATCTGGCTTGGAGGAAGTTGGAACAACTGCGTAATTCCTCTTGCCTAAAAAAAAAAGAACCAGAGTCCATCTATATTCTCCTAGGAGGTAAGAATCTGTTTTGTTCTGTTTGTGGCCACAATTCTGTTTAAGGGAATCATGGCCTCATGAGGTCACCCTTTGGACACTATTCATTAGGCCAAGATGTTGGCTGAGTAGAGTCCTCTGTTTTTCTGCCCTGAGGTTGTTCCAGGGATCTGTTTTCTGCCCTGAGGTTGTTCCAGGGATCATAACTCTTCTGACTTTGTCCGACATGCCCTGTCATTGTGTTTTAATTGTTTGTTTGTTGTTTACTCTTTGTTTGTTATGGGTTCACAGAATTCATGACCTGTCAGTCTTCTGCCTGATGAGGCCACTCCTTAGACATTGTTTGTTAAGCCAAGACATTGGCTAAAACAGAGTCTTGGTTTAGGTTTTGTATCTGGTTTCTGTTTGAGTACCCACTTTAACTTCTAACTACCTGTGGTATTTCTATATTCCTGCAATCCTTGGCCTCTTTTCTTGCTTTGCATCTTGCTGTGCTCTTTGACACAGAACTTGTTTTTGTTGCACTTTTGGACTGGTCAGCAGATCAGAAACTTCTATTTTCATCTTGTGGCTGGAGGTCTGATCCTCATTAGGTGCCTCCTGTAATTTACTGATTTTGACAATATGAGATCATGGGTTTCTGAGCCCTCCAGTCCCCTGGACTGTATAATAAGGAATTTCTCTGTTGGGTTCACGGAGGACTATGGTGTCCATCTCTCCAAAGACTCCAGACTCCCCGTGAAAATGATTGACCTGTGTTTAATGTTGAATAGCTCTCCCGAGGTCTCTGGATGTTCATGATACTTTGTCTGGAAGGTTGTTACAGGGACCCCTGGTCATCCTGATCAGTTTCCCTATATCAACCAATAGTTAAATTTAGTCCCAAATCCCCTTCATTGGTTAAAGATGTTTTCTTAAAACTCAGTACCCCTCCCATAAACCATTCTATATGGAGACAGAGTTTCTAACTTAAAAACAACAGGGTGCTATATACAAAGGCCCCTGGCTAACTCTTCAAGGAAAACTTGTTTTACCTGTTTCTCAAGTGAATAAAATGTTGCCAAAATTCATGTAAGCATAGGTTTCAACCTCCCTGATAAAATCAATCATGCACATTCGTTTTCCCACCTGGGATAATTGCCAGCAGCTCCTTTTTAACCCTATTAACTTCTAAAAAGCCAGAGTGCATTAGAGCTGAGATTAAAAAGTCTGTCCTGACCTCAGTGACTGGTACAGAGGAGAAAAGTCAGAAAATGCTAGAGGAGGTTTTTCCCTCCTCTCACCTGGATTGGGACCCTAACACTTCGGCAGGGTCTAGAACATTAAAAACTTATCACTGGATTCTATTAGCTGGTTTAAAGGGAGCAGCCCAAAAACCTATTAATCTTTCCAAAACTACTGAGACTATTCAGGGTCCTGAGGAGTCACCGGGGGCATTTTTTGAACATCTTCAGGAGACATTCCGTACCTATACACCGTTTGACCCCTTGGCATCTGAGAATGCTCGGGCTATTAATTTGGCTTTTGTGGCTCAAGCGGCCCCTGACATCCAGAAAAAGTTTTAGAAACTTGAGGGTTTTGCAGGAATGAACATTTCTCAGCTGCTTGAGTTAGCTCAGAAAGATTTTAATAACCAAGATGCTGAGAAACAGAAACAGGAAAATAAGAAAATGGACAGAGCAACAAAGCGGCAGACAAAAATATTAGTTGCTGCCATCCAGGCCTCCTAACCTGACTTGAGGCCAGCATGTAAAACAAAAGGAGAAACTAAAAAGGAACAAAAGAAAACTAGATGCATCTAGCTAGCCAAGAGTCAATGTGCATATTGTAAAGAGCTGGGTCGTTGGGTAAAAGATTGCCCTCGACACTCAAAGACAGAGGATGCTAAGTCAGTTCTGGTCCTGTCCTTTACTGGTGAAACTGAAAATAACTCAGACTGAGGAGGCCAAGGCTCTTTTTCCTTAGGCCCCAAGAGCCCATGGTGACCACTGCTACCAGGGGCCATGCAGTCCAACTCTTAGTGGACACTGGGGTGGAACTCTAGATCCTAAAGTCACCATTAGGACCCATATCTAAGAAGCAAATTTCTGTTCAAGGGACAACGGGGACAATAACAAACTGCAAGTTCACCTCCAACTGGATGGTTAATCTAGGTCAGAAACAGGTCATCCACTTGTTTCTAATAGCCCCTGACTGCCCATACCCTCTCATGGGCCAAGATTTGCTCCAGAAACTAAGAACAACTATTATGTTCTCACCTGATAAAACTAACATATATATTCCTACTGACATTGCTTATCAAATGATAGTCACTGTTCCACTTTCTGGAAAAGACCTCTTAGCTTCTTCTGATTCTCCCACTAAAAATATCTCATCAAATTTGCTTTTACAGTTACAGCAGGAATTTCCTTCAGTCTGGGTAGAGACCAACTCACCAGGATTGGCAAACATCACCCTCTGGCTGTGATCAGGACACAGGGGACACCAGTCAGCTAACTTGAACTCAGTTATCATAGGGTTTCAAGAACTCCCCACCTTTTTGGGGAAGCCTTACAATAGGATTTGTCAGGGTTCCATTCCTTACACCCTAAATATACTTTACTCTTTCTTGTGGCTGTAGACTTGAATACTTGTTTAAAAGGTACTAAAGCTCTGTTACAGCTCTTCTAAGACTTAGGCTACCATGTGTCAGTGGAAAAGGCACAGCTCTGTTCAACTGAAGTTTTTCCCTGGGATACCAGCTAACAAAGGTTAAGCATGCCCTGACCTCAGCCCAGAAAGAAGCCACTCTTCAAATTCCCACACCAACCTCAAAGAAACAGGTATGAGAATTCCTGGGAGTGGCAGGGTTATTGCCAGTTATGAATCCCTGGTTTTGTTGAAATTGCCAAACCTCTATGCACTGCCATAGCAGGGGACCAGCCCCTGCGATGGACTGCTACTGAGGAACAAGCATTCCAACAGTTAAAGGCAGCTCTCACTCAAGCCCTGGCTTTAGCCCTCCCAGACGTTACCAAGCCTTTTCACTTGTTCATTCATGCACAACGAGAAATCGCAAAAGGGGTGCTCACTCAGACCTTAACCCTGGAGGAGACTGGTGGTTTATTTGTCAAAAAGACTGAACCCAGTGGCCTGTGACTGGCCCTCTTGTCTCTGGGCCATTGCTGCCACAGCCATACTAGTTAAGGAAACAGATAAATTGATTTTCACCCAAACCTATCTTTAACTGTTCCCTATGTTGTTAAAACTCTGCTCCAGGGACCATTTGGCCATTGGATGTCAAACTTGTGCATCACCCAGTATAAAAGCCTCCTACTTGACTAACCTAGATTAACTTTCTCTCCTACTCAGTGCCTCAGTCCAGCCACCTTATTGCACAATGATAATCCAGAAATGCCAGTTCATGACTGTGAAGATGTGCTGAACGTCTCTCAGGCTGGCTGACCTAATCTTTGGGACAATCCCTTAAGTCAGGCCGATGCTGACCTATTCATGGATGGTAGTAACCTGGTAAGATGGGGAGTCCTCAAGGCTGGTGCAGTTGCAACCATGGCTCTTGACATAATCTGGTTACAGGCATTGCCTCAAGGTACCTCTGCTCAAAAAACTGAGTTAATTGCTTTAACTTAGGCCCTGTGCTGGGGAACAGAAAAGCAGGTAAACATCTTCACTGACAGACGGTATGCCTTTGCTACACTTCATGTCTATGTCATAATCTACAAGAAATGAGGACTTGTTATGCAATTAAAAAATAAATGGATCAGGCAGGAGCCCACAAGAATCCTATTGAATGGTGAGTCAAAGAATCTAAAATTATTTTGCCTAAAGCTCTTGGATATACTTTGGTAAGACAACTACATTCTACCACTCATTTGGGAAGCTCCAAAATAACTGAGCTGTTAAATTGATTTTATTATATTAATGACTTAAAAGTATAGCTGCAGTTGCAATCACCATGTGCTCTACCTGTGCCCAAGTCAATGCAAAGCAAGGGCCCAGACCTCCAGATGGCATCAGGGTCCAAGAATTAAGTCCCGGAGAAAAATGGAAAATAAATTTCATTGAAATAAAACCTTCCCATGTGGAATATACCTATCTACTAGTGTTTATAAATACATTTTCTGAATGGATGAAAGCTTTGGTTACAAGGTTTCTATAAAATAAAGTTATTCCTAGGTTTGGTCTCCCTCTCTCCATTGAGTCTGATAGCAGTACTGCCTTTACCTCTTCCATAGCACAACTGGTCAGCAAGGCACTGGCATTGTGCCTACTGGCCACAAAGCTCTGAACAGGTAGAATGCATAAACTGAACTTTAAAAATTACTTTAATCAGATTAATAGCAGAGACCGGTGAAAAATAGGTAAACCTTTTGCCTCTGGCCCTTCTCCAGGCCTGATGCACCCCCTGTAAGGCTGGGTTTGCCTCATATAAAATCATGTTTGAAAGACCCCCCTCTTCTGCCCCAGTTATGGGACCCCATTCTTGAAAAAATTACTACTCAATCTCTGCTAAAGTATCTCCAGTTCCTCCAGCAGGTCCAGGTCACTGTTCACTCTGGAATCCATGTTGCTTTGTCCATTCCGTCTTCCACACCTTGTCATCCATTCCAGCCCAGAGACCTGGTTTTTGTCAAAAAGTTCAAAAAAAAAGACCAACTCCTGCCTAGAAGGGACCCTTTATTGTCATTATCACCAGTTTGGCTGACCCACTTATCCTCCTTGTCTTTGGTTTGCTTATAGGGGCCTGTATATTCAATTGGTTTATCAATTTCATCAAACAACAAATCATTTTGTAAAACTTATGCATGTAAAAACCTATTATAATTCCATACCAATGACCAATGAGTCAACGAATTTACTCATGTACAACTAAAAGGGGGAAAGAAATAGCTAATGAAATATGTAAAATAATTGCAATAGCTTGCTTGACATAAGTAACTCCATTTTGTTGAAATCCTCCATCTTAGCTGTCTGCCTGACCTAAAAATGACCCCTCCCTCCAGGGTGTATGTGTGATTGTTGTAATGTTCCCATGACCACAGACTCACAGCCTTTTTCCCCTGAGCTGTTCATGCTGACCCTTTGAAAACTCTCCTAGCTACAAGTTCCATGTAATTGTATGCTTTGCTAGCTGAAATCAGATGTACCAAGAAATTGTTCTTTGCAAAATTCCCCCTTCCCTAGCTACAAGTTCCATGTAATGGTATACTTTGCTAACTGAAATCAGATATTGTACCAAGAAATTGTTCTTTGCAAAATTCCCCTTCCAAATCCCCATATTTTATTCCTATATTTTGTTCCCTTTTGTTTTCAGTTCTTTGGTCCCTCATCCCCCTGCTATGTAGCCCACTTGTGGTTTTTGCCTTTATAAGCCTTTTGCTAGTTTTGGTTGAGATCAAGAACTTTCTTGGCATGAGCCCACTCTTGACTGCATGCTAATAAAGGACTCATAATTCGACCTTGGTGTGCTGGTGATTCTCCTTTCTCGCAGTTTGGCTATAACATCATGATATCTTGAATACTAAATTTTGAAGTCAGATAGTATAAGTTCTTCAACTTTATTGTTAAGATAGTTTTATTATCCTAGACCTTTTGTATTTTAGATCAGTTTGTCCATTTAAAAAGTTGATGAGATTTTAATCAAGTGCATGAAATTTGTAGGTCAATTAGGGCAAAATTGACATCATAAAAATTCCTTAACCATATCTCAGATTTATAACTATTAATTTTTGTGTTTCTAAGTTTTTCACAGTGGTTTATTTCAGCATAGTGACTGTATATACATGTGCTAAAGTTATTCACAAATATGTTATATATACAATACTATTAAAGTAGTGTTTAGTCTCATCTTCCAATAGCTTGCTGCTAGACTATCGAAGAACAACTGATCTTTTATAATGATGATTGTATAATTTATGGTCTTGTTATATTCACTTATAAATTCTAGTAGCTTTCTTTTTTTAAAGATTCTTTAGGAAATAATATCTAGACCATCATTTTGTTTATAAATAATCTTTTTTTGTTTATGAATAGGCTTCTCAGTTTCTCATTGTTACGTTTTTTTTTAATTTCTCTTTCTTGTCTTATTGTACTGGCTGGGACTTCAAATATAAACTTTGTTAGAGCATTAGTGTCTTTGGCTTGCCTCTTAAAAACTATTCAATAATCTTGGCATTAAATATGATATTAGCTATACATTCTTAGATGCTTTTTAATAATATGAAGAGGTGTTTACTTTTTTTGAGTTTTTTGAAAAATGTATTATAAAACAATATTGGTTTATTTCAAGTGGCTTTTTTCTGTACTCATTAAAATGATTGCATGTTGGTTGTGACTGTATTCTGATAATGTGGTGAACTACATACTGTATGTACTGATTTTGACCTAACTATGTTTTCATAGGGTAAACTTTGCATTTCAGGCTATGCTGTTATTCTCTTTATATATTTACCTATTTGATGCTGATATTGAATTAAGAGTTTCTGAGAGCGTGCTCATGGAAAGGATAATTTCCTTTCTTTATAATAATTTGTGTGGTTTTGTGTAATAGGTATGATATCTTCTTAAAATGATTTGACAAGGGTATATCTCCCTAATATTTTGTAAATGAGGTTAGCTGTTTCCTTTGTAAATCTTTAACAGAATTTAGTAAAACCATGTGACCTTGAGTTTTCTTTGTGAGGTATATGATAATGAATTCAATATCAGTGATATACATAGGCCTAGTCGTATTTTTCCAAGAAATTTGTCTATTACTCTATGATAGTGAATTTATTGGCATAATGTTTTTCAAGGTAATTTATTGTTGACTGTGCAATTTATGTAGAATCTGTTGTATCACCTTTTTCACTTATGTTACTAAATTGTGTTTATTTTGTTGTTGCTGTTGCTATTTATTATGTTGATTATTCATAAGAGGAGATCATCAACTTTTTAAATCTTTTCAGTAACTGATGTTTGATTACTCCTCTTTTTGTCAAACTGTTTCCAATATATTTAATTTGTGCTATTTTCTCCATTATGTGATTCTTCCACTATTTTTTAATTTAAATTGCTTTATTCCTTTCCTATCTTTTAAGGTGAAAAACTTGATCATTGATTTCAAATCTTTTCTTCTGATATGAACTATAAAAGTGACTAATTTTCAAACACAGGCTTAGCTACATTCATCATTTAAATTTTGAAAGGATGTAATTCTGTTTCATTTATGTCAAAATGTTTTAAAATTTTCATTGTAATATCTTTTCAGTCCACAGTTTCTTTAGATTTGTGCTATGTGTTTGAAATTCTTTTGATTATCTAAATATCTTCTTATCTTTCATTTCTAGTTTAATCACCTTGTGTTAATCTCCAACTGACCAATGAGCAATCTACAATCAAAGTCAAACACCAACCAATCACACTGCTGTGCTTCAATCCTTCACTTGCATGGCAGGAGCTGAAAAGAGGCAAACTCCCATATAAAAATATCATCAAACCACTGACTTGGCACAGACAGCTCTTCTGTCACTGCCCTGCCTACTGCTCCCTTGCAGTGCACTCAATAAATCTGTCCGCCTCTACTCTGATCTGACTTGGGTGAATCCTTTCCTTACCCACAACTCTAGTTGACAGGTCACTACCCACGATGGTAAATAGTGTTGTTCAAATATTCCATGTAATATTAATGTTTTTGCTTGTTTATTTACCCTACTGGGAGAGGGTTTTGAAATCTTTCATGTATGATTGTATTAATAGATTTGTCTTGTTCTCCATTCAGTTCTGTCAGATTTTACTTCATCTAATTTTCCCTCTGTTATCAAGCGCATACATATCAACTATTATGCTTTTTTAATAAATCAACTTTTTGCTATTACGTGATTTTTTAAATTCCAAATATGCATTTTATTTTAAATTCTACAATTATTTATATTAATATAGCCAAACTAGCTTTTGTGTTGAAGATATTTATTTTTCTACTTGTTTTTACTTTCAGTCTATCAGTATCTTTATTATTTTAAGTATCTTATGGAGAGCATATAATTAGATCTTATTTGTGTACAATCTTATAATCTCTACTTTTAAATTAAGTATTTATTTCATTTATATTTATTTTTATTATTTATACACTTAGAATTTGTAATGTTTTGTTAGGAATAATCTATAGAAATCTCAAGGAAATGCCAAACTATTATAACTTAGTAGGGCTCAAACTTTAAACTCTGTCTGTACTTCAGATATTGTCGAGCCTGATTTTAGGATTTATTTTATCTGGTCTGGAGTAGTCCTTCTCTGGGAGTATGTGGTACTTAATCTTAAATCTTGGTTTTTCTGGCATCTTAGCTGGCTACTTTTGGTTTTTACAAAGCTTTTCCACTCTGGCAAGACAAGTGCTTTAAAATCTTCCAGCATTGTTTGACCTCAGTATTCGTGTTCTAGTCCCAACCTTATAGTGGCTGTCTGCTGAATCTAAGTATTTTATGAATCCCCAAGAGTGTTTTCTGCTGTCTCTTTAGCTTGTCAGGACAAAGGCTCCCTAGTCATGCCAAGGTAAGGATATTATTATATGGACAGCAGAGGATATGTGGGACTCAAGGATCGTAGTCTTGTACAGCCTATTGTTCGTTATCTAAAAACAATTACTTCATCTATAGCAAAGTTTTATAGTTAGTTATGATTTAAAATAAAGGCTAACTAGTGTTCTGTCTCAGAACAAAGTAGACTGCAGGAGGCCAGCTCCAGCAGGTCAGGGTTTCCTGAAGGAGAGATAGAGTTGGCAAAACTTGGACACTGACTCTGCTGCAAGCAGGAAAGATGTCATTTATTGTTAGTTAACATTCAGCTTATATACTTTTTTTTACAAAGAAGTAATCTTTGAAAATTCTTGGCATCAGACACAATTAGTAACCTTGCTTAAGACAAAGAACAGAGCAAGTAACTCATAGGTGATGTTTTTCATAAAGCCACTCTGATGTGAATTCCCTCATGTACAGATATCTTTTTTAAAAATATCACTGTCTCGTGGTCTTCAGAGCATTCCGTTCTGCCCTTAAGTGTAATTCCTATTTTCTTCCCTTAATTTTTAGCTGCTACCTATTTTCTTGACCACTTTGTATATTCCAACTCCTTAAATTCTTAAAAGACCCATTTTTCAAGGCTATTCTACAATGGTTATTTATTTTTAACAAAGAACATGTGTCTTGAGCCTTTTCTATAATTATTTTCTATCCTTAAAGACTATTAACTCATTGCTAATGATTAATGTAACACACTCATATCATGAAGCCTGCTTTGTATTTTCTTATGTTTAAAATTCTATAATTTTAACTTTATGCCCTTAACTCTGTCAAAAACTTAGTCTGAATAACATGAAGTCCTATAACATTTATGTGATTGCTAATCTCTCAAGCATAATATAACACAAGCAGAAATTAAGTAAATGTAATGTTTGCATTGGCACTCTTCCTAAAAATACAAACTGTAGCTTCTCAAATTTCTCCAATTAGTCGCCAATCAGAAGAGATAAAATCTTACAAGTGATTATCTACCCGCACATGATATGTAAAATCTCTTACTAAAATTCCCTGACAATCCCAGTGAGTTCCCTGACAAACATTAAATCAAGTACCTTCTGATTTTTTACAGTTTTCCCAACTACAATATTTAATCAAGTGATTGTGTGGTCTAATACCAGGAGGCCGGGGACATGGAAACCTAGGGAGGAGTTCAAATGAAGGGAAGGTAATTTTCTCATGAATTCCCCTCTTGCCTTTTTGCAAGGGGTAGTGACTGGTGTAAGTGGAATTTTGTTTTCCATCTTCAGACTGTACAGAACTTTTCAGCTGCATTAATAACAAAAGTAGAAGAAGCAAGGGTTTCAGCTGCCCAGGTTCACTTTGCGACCCAGGGTCTTCAGCCCCCTGGACTCTGTCAGCAGGCAGGCCTCCATGGCTGGCTCCCAATAGTAGACTTCTGAGGACAGTCATTTTTAACCCTCCTTTAAGGTACTTTAATATCCTACTGAAAGCTATAGACTGTTTCCTCTGCATTAACAGTTTAATTATTTACATTGTCTATAGCTGATATTTTTAGACCACTGTGCTGAGTCTAGAAGAAGGACAAGGGATAGAAAAAGACAGGCAGGAGAGCTTTCTGTATTATTTATATTGCAAGCAATTTAAATAATATGCAATTTGGTGGATACAGTTTTGTGAGATTTTCATTATGTATTACTCCTAATGCATAATGAAAAAGGACTTTAACATATCTACATAAAGTCATCTTTGCTGGATATTTATATTGCAAACTTTGTGGGGTTTTTTGGTATTTTTTAATACCATTAATCATTTTGGTTGTTTTTTTGTTTTTTTTTTTTTTTTGAGTTGGAGTCTCACTCAGTCACCCAGACTGGAGTGCAGTGGCCGCTCCCAGCCACTGCAGCCTCGACATGCTGGGCTCCGGTGATCCTTCCGCCTCAGCCTTCCAAGTAGCCGGAATTACAGGCATGTGCTACCACGCCCGGCTGATTTTTTGATTTATTGTAGAGATGAGGTCTCGCTGCCCAGGTGGGTCTCGAACCCGAGGGCTCAGGCAATCCACTCACCTCAGCCTCCCAAACGCACGGGATTACAGGCTGAGCTACTGAGCCCGGCTGGTCATTTTTGGATTTTTTTAATATCATTAATCATTTTATTATTAAACATACTGAGTCAACTTGTTTTAGGCAGGTCTTTATTATGTAGTTATGAGATGTTATTATATTTTATTTTTGGCAAATCCTAGAGTTTATTTAATTTAATTTATAAGTTTATTACATTTAAATCAACCACTGAAACAGTATATTCATTTCACTTCTGCTATCTCATTTTGCTGTTTATTTTGTGTGTATAATGATTTGCTTCTGAAATTATCTGTGCTTAGTCATTTCAGATATTAAGGAAAAGGTGTAGTTCTGTTTTTAACTCTAGTGTGGTTATTTTTATAATTCTTAAATAATAATGTTAAACTTTATATTTCTTAATCTATCACTCTCAGAAACAAAGCAGTACCTAATGAATATCCACTATGAAACATGAATAAATTAGCACTAACTTACAGTCACTTTTATAACCTCCCTCTTTCTTCTGTTACCCAAGTTTTGTTAATTTGCTCTGAGATTTCTTACCCAGTCCTTTTTAACAAACATTATAATTTGTTACATGGTAGCTTCAATGATAGCCTTAGGTTCATGTTAAACAGATTCAATAATTCCTGCTACTCCTTTCATACCATACCTCATGGTTGGTTAATTTATACCCCCAAAGTAAATTGAAAACTTAGTCTATTCTGGGCAATGTGCAGGGACCTAGGCATCTCCAACAGGTAGGGGAGCAACTTACTGCCCTACCCAAGAGCAGCTTCCACTGGAATTTCCAAATGAGGAAAGAATAGTTGCTTCATTTTTTTATAGTTTCAGTAACATTCTAAAAAAACAAACACACAATTTTATCTCATTCTTCACTTTTCATTGAGATTTCATTTGATAGTAGGAAGCTCTTTGGGCATGCCAGTCTCATTATTTTATTTGTGCTTCTAGGCTGGCACACTTGAGGTTTTAAGTTTCTTTTCTATTTAACTCTCATGACTTCACAAGCAGCGCTCTTCACTTTACCTCTGAGTGAAGAATTTCCCCTGTCTCTCCTGCTTCATTCACCCTCACATATTTGTTTGGAGCATTTGGATTGTGCTTGTTCAATGGTGTGTGAGTTTGAAATGCTGGGGGAAATAATTGGACAATGCAACCCACTCAGAGTTGAAAAACTTAATTATGTTTCTAATGTTCTATCTGTTGTTCAGAAGACCATTTTGTTGAATCCTAGATAATTATCAGGAAGTTCCTGCTTCTTGAAAGGAATCCTGGGAATAAATTCCTAAAGCATTGTCTCAACTCATTTCCTTACAGTTCTCTTTTCATTCACAAATCATTACCACTGCCTTTCCAAGTTATTTTGAGGAGTTTCCCGAGACAGGAGTTTTTAAAAAATAAATTAGCATCTACATTGTCAAATGAGAGTAACAGGGAAGCTCCAGATGGTAAAAATCTCTGTTTCACTTCCAGATCAGGAGTCCCTTGCTTTTCAATGGTGAACTGTAATATTATAAGTAAGATGAAAATTATTTTACTAATTCATTTATCTGTGAAAAGAAAGGAGAAGAGGGAAAGAACAATAGCAGTTGCTTTAAATCACCCTTCTGAAAATTCAAGAGTGTATCCAGAAGGGCTGGGCCAGTAACTGGAAGACAAATTGGAACAAAGGTAATCATCTAAGAACTGGATTGGTAGCTGAAAGAGAAATTCTTAGGACAAAGATGAGATGTTAATCTTAATGTCTTGAGACCAAATAGAATGAAACCCACCCAAGGGTGGGAAAACTGGTTGCTCTTCTAGTTAATGATTATTGCTGAGTATACAGCATTGACCTAAGTACTTCACTGGATCTGCCCAAGGCAACCAGAGAAACTCCATTTTGTGCTCTGTCCTTTCAGAAAAATATCACAGTAGATAGAGAAATCATTGAACAAAGTTAACAATATGTAGTAACAATAAATAAATGTCTAAAACTTTACCAACAGACATGAAAAATGCTTTGAATACCTGAGAAGAATAACTTTTTCGTAAAATGTTTAAGCATATACTGAAATTATGCTGTGTAAGATATTACACTATAAGACAAGTGTGACTAAAGCTATATGATAGAATAAAACAGAGGAAAATGACCATACATATTTATTTATTAGTTATATTCAGAACATGACGGGGACTAATATCATGAAAGAAAAGAACTGTTACTCCATAAATAGTACTGGTATTAAAATAGAAAACTTCTGTACATAGAAAGATACCTTAAAACTAATAAAGATCTAGTATGAGAGTTTCAATATAAACAACTTATAAATAAATCAGAAATAAAATGACAAAGAAATAGAAATGGGAATTGATATGCAATTTGTAGAAGAAGCTGAAAGGCCAATACATTTAGCAAAAGATGCCTAATATCACTTTCAATCAGGTATATGAAAATTAAAATATTATATTGCCAAAAATGAAAAAGTCTGTTAAGACCAAGTATTGAAGAGGCTTGAGAGTCCTGGAAATCTCTCCTATATGTCACTTTTTGAACAGATTTGTGAATATTCAGAAAAGTTGAAGATGCACATATGGACCCTATGGCTTAGAAATATGATTTAGGAAAAAAAAAATTTATATTTTCTGTATCTCTTATAGAAATTCTTATAGCAGTAGTGTAGCAAGATATGAGTTGTGTTTAAACACATCATTCTTTTATGGTGAACTTTTATGACTATGAGGGAAGGACTGTGTCCTGATGTACTCCAATACTGGTGAAGAGGTTAGTAATTTTATCTAGATGGCAGGATTATCATGATTGTTGTTTCAAACTATTATTATCTTCAAATAATACATAAAGTTAATATAAATATAGCTTCACAAATAGTGAGATAATTAAACTTTTCAAGACTTTGGTGAACACATTCATTCAGGCTGGTTAAGTACACTTAGATGGATTAATTTAGGTTCTGTAAAATGCAGCAATTATTTGGTCATAAATTTGCGCCTAAAATGGCTATGAAATGTCAATGTTATTTTTTTCTGGGATTAAATGGACTTTTGATACAAATAATTCATGGTGTTTTTACTGAAAAAGATATACTGTAGTTAATCTTTAGGATTACCTTATTGTTATGAAAATATCACTTCAATTTGCTTTTTTATTACTCATAAGCTTAAGCTGAAATGACAAGCTAAAAGTAACATCAACAGATGATAAGGTGACTTTAGTCCAAGTAGTGAAATAGTCTTGATTTCATATTTCAGGTAAGATGAGTCTTGATCTTTCAAAGTAAAAGCTCAATTTTAGACCTCTGTCAACATTCTCCTGAGAAACAAATTTCCTTCTTTAGAATAGCAACCACTTTAGAGTTAGCTTAGAAGCAATTTACGCAATGAGAACTTGTAGAGATAACTTCTTGCACTAGAACTTTCTTTCAGAATACTAAAAAGTAACATTTATTGGCATGCACCATGTTTTAGATTTATCTCTTTTTTCCAGTCTTCACAAACACCATGAGACAGGTGCTATTATCATATTCACAGGACAACATAACTGGTGTGCAGCACTGCCAGTTTGAAACTTCGTCCTCCCATTCCACAATCTTCTGCTTGGTGCTATTTCCTCTGGGAAGCCCCTCCTGTCTCAGTATGATCTCAATCTGCCCTCCCATGTTGGGGGCACAGCACTGTGACCTCTTATGACATTATGCACTTATTCTGGGCATCACATTTAGCTTTGTAGTTTATGTCCTGTCTAAATTCTGATATTTTCCCAGAAAACCTATCAGCCTTTCAGGTTGGGATCTGTTACCTTACCCATTATTGCATTTTAGAACCTAACATACATACTAGCCAGGATGGATCATTTTTAAAATAGTGAACAAATGAATGATCCCTTCAAACTTTGGGTGTTGGCTTGAGTGTACCATAGGTATTATAGAGGAGAAAACCCGTCTTTCCTCACAGAAAAGGCACAGTTTGACATTTTTCTCCTTGAAACTCTGATGAATTATTTTATATAAAATACCAATTTTAATTTCTTGGTGTTCAGGGAATACATGTTCAGTTTTACTTAAGGGAAGTCCCACCAGTAGAAATAATTTTCACATAATGACATTTTAAAAATAAAGTTACCAAAAATTTTTTTCACCTAAATTTTTTAGGATTGTGAACAATGAAAACCATCAAGATAAATTGTTGGATACATTTGATAAATATTGTTTCTTACACTGATAATCTGTATGTGGGCACTTTTTGTACTTGCCTGAATAGCCAAAATATTGCATGAGATCTGGAGATATGGAAAGGCATGAGGGGGAAGAAGGAAGAAATCAGAAGGACTGTTGCAATTATTAAAGGAATATGCGAAGTATGGAAATGAAAAGTGTAGAGATAGCTAATGATTTTAATGGTCAGAAATTTCCACTAAGTATTCACCAGGTGCTATAAGTGCTCAACACAAAGTGTAAGCTCCAACCTTTACAACATCTTTATGAGGCAGCTGCTATTCCTACCTTCAGTCATGTGAGTAATAACTGAGGCTCAGAGAGGAGAAATACAAACATCAAAGAGTTTAGCAGCAGAGATAAAACTGATGCACAAAACTATATGATTTAGAAACTTGTAATTTATTTATTACAAATATATGTTAATTCATATGTAAATTTAAGACTCAAATACTGTAACAAGGCATAAAACGAACAATGCGATAATCCAACCTAAACTGGAAATCCTGTTCTCAAAACGTAACCCTTTCAATGCTTTTGTCTGTATTTTTTTGTTGTTTATCTCAATATTTCTAAATAACAGAGGTTACATCATTATTTTTTTATAAATCAAATTTACTGAGCTACAAGCTATTTTACAGGATGTGCAGTTTAATGACCTTAGTTTCGTATGAACTTCCATGAACTCACCACCCGACCCAAGAGACTGAACAAAGTCATCATCCCAGAAGTCCCCTTGTGTTATTTTTCCATCATTCCTTTCACTCGCCATGACCTAAGCCACCGATGCAACTTTTATTTACATACATTAGTTTCACTTGGTCTAGATCTTCATACATAGCCTATCTTCTTTTGTTTCTGGCTTCTTTTGCTCAGAAAACAAAACACAACAAAACAAACAAACAAAAAAACCACCCAGATTCCTTCCTGCTGTTGCACATATCAGTACATTGTTTCTTTTTATTTATTACAGAGTAGTAGCCAACTGTGTGACTGGGTCAAAGTTTTTTAAATGCACTTCTCTTTGATGGATATTTGAGTTATTTCCCATGTTTGGCTATTAGAACTAAATTTGCTATGAGTTTTTGTGCATATGTCTTGTGGGGTTATGTTTCCATTCATCTTTGCAGGGAAATAATTGACCATGAGGTGTGTGTATGCTTTACTGAAAAAGAAACTGCCAAAACAGTTTCCAGAGTTGTACCATTTACACTCTCACTAGCAGTGCGTATGAGTTCTGAGGAGCAGGTTAACTAATTACCAACCCAAGGGAGGGCACTCTCTGTGCGAAGAATAGCAAGATCTTCACTATGCCAACTCCCGAGAATGGGAGTTCAAACCCATGTGCTTACGATCTCTGGGCTACTCTTTGAGTCCACCGTGCACTGGTTACCAATTTGTCTGAGTTCAGGGAGACACAAAACATGCATACACAAGTTACAGGGGGTTTATTACTTATAGACATGCAGCAAGAGACAGAAGCCTCAAGGTTCAAGAAAGCCACCCAAGCGGATGGATTTTTGACTATGCTCACTCTGTTTGCACCACTGATGACGGACTCCTCCGCCCCACCCAAAGACAACTTGCCCTAGGTTTTATATAACTCGAGGGCATCAACTCATTGAGCAAGGCTTTGAAGGACATTCTGCTTTCAGGGAAGAGTGGAATGAAGCTTAAACTGTCTTGAGCAGTTCCTCCCTCTCTCAAGAGATTACATCCCTTAGGAGGGACAGAAACAATGCCTAGCCTGCCTCAGGCAGCTCCGTTCCTCTCTCTGAATATTACATTCCCAGCACATTTTGCAGTTATTCTTGAGAACTGCATGCAAGACAGTGGGAGAGAACTGGCTTAGTTCAAGGACACCTAAGAACTGATACTTGTTTTTGTCAGTATTTTTAATTTTAGCCATTATCATAAATGTGTAGTCATATCTCATTATGGTCTTTACATTTTCCCAAAGAGTAACGATTTTGAACACCTATTCATATGCTTACTAGTTATTCATATGTTTTATTTTGAGCAACAAGAGTTATTAATTTTGTTAAAGTCCAATTTGTCAATTTAAATCATTTTATGAGTGCTTTTTGTTTTGTGTTTAGGAAATCTATTCACTATTTTATAGTCACAGAAATTCTCTACTCTTTTTACTTTTATAAGTTTTAAGTTTTATATTTTTCATTTAGGATTCTGATTCATTTCAAATTAATATTTGTGTATGGTGTGAGGTAAGGTCAAGGATCATTTTTCTGAAATGATATTCCATTGATCTAGCACTCCTTGTTTAAAGCTATCCATCTTGTTACATTAGTTTGACGTTTTTGTTAAAAATAAGTTGACCATATATGTATGAGTCTCTATCTAGAGTTTCTTTTTTGATTAATTCATCTATTTGACTATTTTCATGTGTATAGCACAGTCTCTTAATTGCTATAGCTTTAATTGAGTCTTAATTAGGTAGTGTAAGCTCTCCAAGCTTGTTTATCTTTTGCAAATTATATATCAATTTTTTTAATATATCAATATTTTTAAAAATTATTTTAACTATTTTAGGTCCGTTTTTGCTTTTTAAAAATATTTCAGTTTAAGACATTATATATTGATTACTTAATTATCAAGATGAGATTTAGTAATGTATTCTTTTCCCCAAAGTAATTTATCAAAACTTTTTGTTAAATTGATGTTTAATTTGTTGCTTAGTTATTATAAAGGACGTCAAATTATTTATTGATAATTTATGTGATAGATCAAAATTTACATATTTTTCTTGTAAAGAACAGTTTTTTGTAAAACATCTGTTTTCCCGGGGGTTTTTATTTGCCTTATATTTTCATTTGTTTAATCTTGGATGTAGTTATCTTTAAGTTTTCCTTAACTCTATGTCAGAAATTCAAATCTTTTTTGCAATATATTCAAATATGGTATTGGCATTCCACAATCTTCCTATTCTAATTTTAATGTTTCATCTCTAAGCCTGATATACAGTTATCATATTAGAATTTTGATCCCCATAATTCTAGGAAACATTTTCATTTATCACTGGTATTAGAGTTTTCAGTCTCCTGCATCTTATGTACTTTTTAAATTTAGAATGGACCACATCCTCCAGTGACTGAATGAGAAACATTACATAGAAGCTAAATTTTTTGATGAATTGTGCTCTTGAAAAATATCTTTTTTTCCCAACTGACATTGTGAGTGGATAAAAATTGTAAGTTAAAATATATTTATTTTTCCTCAGAATTACCTAGGTATTGCTTCATTTTCTTCTAGTTACCCATGTTTCGACTGAGAAATCTGAATTAGTTCTGTTTCTAGATCCTTTTATCATTACATGTGCATACACATACAAATTTGAATTTTTTAAAGATCTTTTCATTCTCATTTATCTGAAATTGCATGATAAAATTTCTTATTGTGCCTCTATGTTATTTATAGTGCTAAGTAATTTTGGTGCACTCTCAATTTATCACTCATGCACTTCAGTTTTGGAATATTTTATGACTTTGAAGCTAATTATCTGATTTTAACATATTAAATTTTCTTTTAGAAATCTATTATATAGGTATTGGATTACTTCACTAAATTTTCTAATTCTTCTCACCTTTACTTTCCCATACTATATAAGACAGTATTTTCTTTTAATTTCTGGGTGTTTCCTCAAATTTATCTTCCAATTATTCTTTTGTGTATTGATTTTTGCCAGAGCTCTTTTTTTTCCTTTAAGTTTTCTTTTGAATACATGCTGGGTTTATTTTTGTTTTATGTATTAAATATTCTGATGATTATAATTTCAGCTTCAGTCATTTTGTTGTTTTTCTTGTTTGCAGCTTTCGTCAGCTTCCTGTTTCATGTCAAATTTCACTGAATTCTTTCTTTTGTACAATCTTTTTTCTTTTTAATTTGTGTCTCTAACATTAAAAATTTCCTTGTCTGGTAATACTCAGTTATCTGTTCATATTTATAAAGTGGACAACAAGCAAAAAGCTGTCTAAAACTTTGCATGTAGATAGAGTTTGCAAAGCAGCTTCACTGTAGGGTAATTTGTTGGGAACACAACTTTTTATTGAGGAGCACTCAAATGTCACTCTCTCCAGGTATTTTGTTTTTCCTGAGGCCTATCTGGGTGATAGAAGACTGATTGACAACAATCATGCAGCTTAATGGGTGAGGCTGAGCTGGGAGGGTCTAATTTTTATATGTAGATTTTACATAATACCTATGTTTTCACTGTAGCCCCATATCATCAACAGAGCTGGGTAGCCCTATTTCCAAGTTCCCCTTGGTTTGAACAGATAGGAAATCCTGTCTTATGCTAGGATGAATGTAAAGTGAGGATGAGGGATAATTGCTTTGCTCTGCGGTGGATGGGCAGTTCTAGGGTCTTCAATGATGTTCTTTATTGCCTTTAAATAAAAAGTCAGTACATACTAGTTAACTGATTAATCATGTCTTTCAGTATTAATGGACTAATTGCTGGACTGAGAAGCAGACAATTTAGACCAGAAGGAATACAAGAAAAATTTAAGCAAAACAAATTGATATTTTTGAAAATGAAAGTTACTAAAATTGTTAAATCTCAAAAATTTCACTGAAATGTATTAGTGATTGTGAATAATGAGATTTCCTCACAATGTCCTCTTTTTTAAAAGAAACATTAGCAAATTTATATCTATAATATTTAAAATTTTACTTTCTTATGCAGAAATATTATCATCTTTACTGGATAATATCTGAAGTGAGTCTGCTTAGTTTTTGCAGGTAGAATTCTAACTATCTATGCCAATAGGATTAGATATTTAAGAAATTCTTTAGGAAAACAATTTAATTTCCCTGAATAGCTTATCATTTTTCTTCTGGGTTTTTTTTTTTCTCGTAAGCTATTTAGGTGAATATTAAAAGTGTGAATAAAAATATTTTGTACCCATGATGCTACAGATTGGCCTCTTCAAAAGATGAGAGATATTGCCAAGTCTATCGCTAATCATGTTTCATAATTTACAACCTATGCAAACCGTAGGCTGAAAACCACAGCAGTTGTGCTGAGCATTTCTGGGACGTTCCCATCATCCCAGCACCAATTATTAAAACCTCTCGCACACATTAAAGCTATAAAGATTAAAAATATAGCACACTTGTCATTAAATATGAATGACTTCATGTAATATGCATTATATACAAAAACAATGTCCTGCCATGGGAGCGTTATCAGCACCCTACGGAAAATCCACATGCCCAGAGTCCCACATCAAAGCGCATTTTGGCAAAGCTGAGGAACAACTTCCTCATGCAAAATAAACACAGATGTTCCGCACTCAGGCAACTGGCTAGGAAGGAGGGTGCAGGGGGAGGCGGCTCTGCAGAAGATAAAACCTCCTACACACCCATATCCTCTTCCCCAGAGGCTGCAGACACTGTTCCAAAGGCACAATTCTGCTGCTTAAAAGTTGTATTTTCTGACTCTGTCGCTGGGGACACACTAAACCAGCTCCCTGTGTGCATGTAAAGGTATGTGAATAATGTCTGAGGATGTCGGTATGGATGTTTTGAACTTTCCAGAAGAACTGCATTTCATATGCATCTTAAGCAGTACCTTTGTTGTCAGTGATTTATTGATTCCTGTCTGTGAGATATAATATTAATAACCTTATTAATTATAAGAAGGTCTGAGAAAACAGAAGTTTCTAGCCCCTTCCATTAGGTGACGGTGACTGCTGGGCTGTTCCAAGTGATCCACTCTGATTGACTTCCCTTCGTTCCTTTCATTCTCAGCTAATTGCCACAGAACCTCTTTGCTAAACAAACATTCCTGGGCTCAGATAATGGAGTTACACAAAAATGGAGTTACACAAGATGAAGAACACATGTTTAGAACTTCTGATGTGTCTAGGAATTGCACTGGCGTTTTGTCACAATCTGTTCGAAATATCTACTCAAAGGAGAATGTCCTCTCCTCCCTCACCATGTCCCATGACTGGGAAGGACAGGACAGGGGAGGAATGGAAAGAACAGAATTTGAGTGCTACCATATTTCCAGAACTACGCAATTGTTTGAGAGCTTCTGTCTTAAAATAGTTTTGATCTGAAACACATCTGAATCCCATAGAGGTGGAGAGTTGTTCAAAGGCCAACAAACTCATATCCTGCCAGCAACATCATCTTGATTCTAACAGGAAATGGGTCCAGATTGTCATATTTTAATAGCAGAAAAAATTCATAAAATGAATCTTAGGAAATAAGTACGCTCTTGAGAAGACCAAGTCTCCTCTTCATTTTCTGTCATATTATATTTTAAATGTCATTCCTCACGTGTGACCAACAGAAGTTTTTAAACACTGCCCTACTTCTTTGTTGTGTTGCAAGCATTTGTGTTTTCTTCTGCTCTTTTCATTGCAATATCCTTTACCTCTAGTGATGTGCTTTTATTAATATTTTTATCAAATATACAAAATATAGGCATGTATTGGTTTATGAATTGTATATATGTACTATTAGACAAAAATGTACTTTGCAAGGGTCTCAAAAAGGAAAATTAAAGGCAGATAAGTAAAGGCAAAAATCTAAAACTATTTTACAATTGCATTTGTTATTATTAATTTTTTTTTATTCATGATGCAGGTTGATTTTAATGAACAAAAATCTCTGCATAAAAAACACTTATTATTAATTTAAAAGAGTTTTTTTGTTTTTTGTTTTTTTGAGTTGGAGTCTCACTCTGTCACCCAGACTGGAGTGCAGTGGTCGCTCCCCGCCACTGCAACCTCAACCTGCTGGGCTCCAGCGATCCTTCCGCCTCAGTCTTCCAAGTAGCTGGAACTACAGGTGTGCGCTACCTCGCCTGACTAATTTTTGATTTTTTTGTAGAGATGAGGTCTCGCCAAGTTGTCCAGGCGGGTCTCTAACCCACAGGCTCAGGCAATCCATAAAAGCTTTTTGTATTATAATTTTATTTTGGACTGAGAACTACGTCATCAATGTGACTAAATGTGTTTTTCAAATTGAACTTAATCCTTATAATAGCAAAACTCAAGGATCTGTTTCTTAACTACTACTTATTTCCATACTGGTTATAATAACTGCCATGGTAGAAAAATATATTTATAGAAATATGTTGACCCAAAAGGGAAAATATTTCAGCTGTGATTACTAAATCATGATGTTGGTTTTAAAATTTCAACCCTCATTTAAGTAAAACAAATTTTTCTTGTAATTTGACTAATAAATTTCCACCTTCCCCAATGCCAATCAGTTTTCTTTGTAACTTAACCAGAATATACTACATTAATTTTAGCACATTGCTTCAAAGCCCACTAAGTTTTTTTCAAGTTTTTAGCATGCACAGGTTTGAAAATCTTACACAGGATTATATACTCGGGGTTTTAAAAATCAACTAATAAGGGGAATAGTTATAAATATCAATTTTCAAGATGCCATTTCCACAATCCAGGCTACTTTCTTTCTCATTAAAGTGTTATTTTTACCTCAGTAGATATGTTACATTTTCCCTCTAAATATCTGTTAAGTAGCACCTCTTGTCAGCCATTTTGCCATAACAGGTCAGCAACTTTGAAATGCTTTACTTTTATAATAAAAGAATGAATAACTCATATTCTAATTCTTACTACTGTGCATGGACTACCCTAAAATAACCAGTGAACTTTTGTGGGCTAAAAAAATATTATTTATTTATGTTTTATCACAAGATACTATATATTCTCTGCTATATTTTAAATGTCTTATTCTGATGTAAAGTCTATATTATAAAATACCCAATAATTTTTATATTTCTCATTTCAACATTTTTTGCAACAGATGAAATGGTACAATGAATAAATTTCATAAGTCCTGCTATTGAATAATGTAATCCCATAACATAATTCTTTTAAAAATTGCATTTGGAGAAATTGCCCAGAATTTGTACTTTATTTTTTTTGGACTTTCCAAATATTGTACTTTTAAATTTTATTTATTTTAAAGATGTGAGGTACAATTCAGGATTAGGTATAAAAACGGTCATTGCACAGGTAAAGTTTGGGCCTGACTTAGGTCTCCACATCGTCTGGTCTGAGATTAGGTACACTTGTTGATGCAGTATGCCCCCCTCCCCACTGGCAATGTTCTGCTACTGCCCATCCCTTTCTTAAAGTTTTATGATAATTGTTCAGGGTCTGCTTATGAGCGAGAACATGTGGTATTCAGTTCTTTGTTTCTGTGACAGATCGCTGAGTATTATAGATCTAAATCCATCTAAGTTGCTGCGAAGTTCATAATTTTGTCCTTCTTTATAGTTGCATAATATTCCATCTTGTCTATGTACCTCTACTTTTGATGGGCAGCACAGTTGGTTCTGTGTTTCAGCTACTGTGAATAGTGCTGCAATAAACAAGTGTGCACAGGTATCTTTTTTGTAGAATGATTTGAGTCCCTTCAGGTATATTCCCAGAAGGAGTATTACATGGCTATATGGAAGGTCAATTTTTAGATCTTTTAGGAATTGCCACACTGTTTTCCAAAGAGGTTGTGCTAGTTTACACTCCCACCAACAGTGCAGAAGCATTCCTTTTTCCTTGCGTCCTCTCTAGCATCTGTAGTTTTTTAAGTTATATATGATGGCCATTCTGACTGGAGTTAGGTGGTATCTCAGTGTACTTTTAATTTGCATTTCTTTAATGATTAGTGAGGCCAAGCATTTTTTCATGTATTTGTTGACTGCTCATATGTCTTCTTTTGAGAAGCGTCTATTCATATCTTTTGCACTTTTTATTAGGGCTTTTTTTTCTTTTCAGCACATTTGAGTTCTTTGCATATCCTAGATGTTAGGCCTTTGTCAGAAATACATTTGGAAAATAGTTTTCCCAGTCTGTGGGCTGTCTCCCAGTTCTCTTGATGATTTCTTTTGCTTTGCAGAAGCTTTTCAGTTTGATGGGGTTCAAATTGTCTGTCTTATCTCTTATGGTGTGGGCATTTGAGGTTTTGATCAGGAATTGCTTGCTAGTTCCAATTTCCATAAGAGTGTCTCTTGCATTTTCTAAGATTCTTATAATTTGAGGTTTATGTTTAGGTCTTTAATCCATTTAGAGTTGGTGTTTGTGTATGGTGATAGGTAGGGGGTCATGTTTTAATCTTCTGCTTGGGTTCAGTCAGTTTTCCCAGTACTATTTACTGAATAAGTTCTTCTCTCCTTAGTGGTTGTTAGTGGAGGCTTTGTTGAGATGCATTGGTTGAGAAATTGAGGTTTTGCTTCCAGAATCTCTATTTTTTCCCATTGGTCTATATGCCTGCTCTTGTACCAATACCAGGCTGTTTTGATAAATATCATAGCCTTATAATAAAGTTTAAAGTCTGGATGTGTGATACCTCCTACTTTGTTTCTTTTGCTGAGGATTGTTTTGGATATTCATGGTAATTTGTTTCCATATGCATTTCTGCATTGTTGTTTCCAGGTCTGAGAAGAATGATGTTGGTAATTCAATTAGTATTGTGTTAAATCTGTAGATTGCCTTGGGTAGGATAGACATCTTAACCATGTTGATTCTTCTAATCCATGAGCATGAAATATTTTTTCATTTGTTTGTATCATCTTTGAAGAATTTGGACTTTCAAATTTGGACTTTAATCAAATATTGCATTTGGAATTTATATCTTTAAATTTTTAAAGTCATTACTGTTAAAGTTTATCTCCCGTAGCACAGCTGTTCTTAAATGGCTCTTAAAAATACTTATTTGTGCATTTCATTTTTAACACGAATCTGGAAAATGCCAAAGCTGAAATTCCAATGGGCAAATGATTTTGAAAAAAGCAACTGGAATGAAATTCCCTTTTCTCCTCCTTCTGACTTCCAGCTTTTTGTCTCTCTGGCTCAGGAGCAACTAGGACCCAGAGACAGCTGGCTGAGACCTAAGGCTGTCCAGGTGGAAAGAATGGAAGAGTTTTTGATGAGCTTCAACTGGGTCCCTTTGGAGCCCCATCCATGTGCCACTCCACTCCTTATCAGAGGCTGATAGCCTACCAGTCTCTACAACACAGGGTCATGGAGTTAGAGCCCTTCTGTGATATTCCTACCCTTTACGATGCCCCAGAAATGAAAAATAAATAAATACATAACAAACCTCCTAAGTAGTTCAGTACTCAGAGAAAGAAAGACTAGCCTATTTAACAAGGACCAGATCCTGTGAAAACAAAACAGCTTAGGGACACAGAGGAACACATGAATTTAAAAAAGAAGAAAGTAAAAAGGATACACACTTGAACACACATTTCTTCAAACAAAGAATTCAGTAGATTAAGTGAGAGAGAAGATGATCATTGTTGATATCTGTATTAATCATGTATCTACAAAAAATTTCAATATATTAAAAAAATTAGGAATTATATAGGCTACTTTCTAGTCATAATTAAACAAACCTAAAAATTAAACAATGAAAAATCAGAGAGGAAATGAAAATAAAATTCAAATCTTGATATTAAAAATATTAATATGAAAGATAGTAACAGTGAAAGTTACATAGTACTTATAGGAAATTTTATATCTTTATTATTAAAGACAAATAAACAAGAAGAAAGAAACTGGATTAATTAGAAAAATTTAGGAAAAAACTCTGTAAAATATACCAAAATAGACTAGGAAGATGGAATTATTAAAGATAAAACCTGAACTTATTCAACTTGAAAATCAAGAAATAGTAGAAGGAGTAAATAAATTTAAAGTACAATTATTTGGAAAAGATCATGAAAGAATTACCTTAAGGGTAAAGATAAAATAATGATGACTGTGATGATGAGAATAATAATAAGCTATGAATGAGAATGGAGACAATCACAGATTTAGAGTCGATTTTTAAAATTCTGACTATAATTTTTTGGCCACATATTATCAAATTATCACTGATTTTTCTTCATAATGTGGCTGATAAAGAAATCACACTAAGAATGAAATGTTCCCTTACTTGTATTTTAGAATTCTTCTCTTAGTCTCTCCTGATCCTACTCCTACCAAGCTTTTGCCCCACCACAGTGTTGAAACTCATCTTGTCAGTGTTACCATACCCTTGTACTGCTGCATCTAATTTTTAACTATCAGTCTGCATCGTTTGATACAGTGAATTACATTTTTCTTTTCAAAACATTTTCTTTACATGAGTTCCAAAAATCTACACTCTCTGGGTCTTCCTCCTGATTGACATTCCTTCTCAGCTTTCTTGGTTAAAAAGTTTCTTCTGATCTCCCTAACCCCTTTCTGTTAAAATGTTCCTGATCCACTTATTTCACTACCCTATCTAGCCTCATGATATTATATAGCTTCCAGTGAGAACCTCTGCTCTACCTATTTACACATACACATGCACCCACACATGTGCACCATCTAATCCTACTCCCCTTACTGTCTCCCATTTTCAACCTTGTTTACTCAGATGAAAGCCATTGGCATTGCCTTCAACACCTACCCCGTGTTCAGTTTGTCAAAAAATGCTGCTCTCCTACTTTCATATTATACTCGGAAACAATATCCACTATTACCATTCTGAATCAAGACCTCATGATCTCTATCCCACATTATTTTTGGTTTCTTTATTTTTACTCTTATCCCTTCAGGGTCTGTTCTCAATAACCCATCCAGAAGGATTTTTTAAATTATAAAAATGTAGCTCCGATCCCATGATTCATCTGCTCAAAACCTTTAATAGGGCAGCCTTCTGAGAGAGGTCACTCATATGTTCGTCTTCAATTACTCTCTACCAGGAAGTATATTATGACTTTTATATATTTACACATTGTATACTCTGTATGTCCTGTAGGAACAGTCACTGAATAAACCATGCACTAGCCATCAGCATAATTGTATGAAAATTATCTTCATTTATTAAATCTTACCTTAGAAGGAAATTTATAGATTACAAGGAAATTTATGAATCACAACAAAGATTGCCATGTTCATACTAAAATTAATTATGATAATATAGGAAGAGTACATAGTAAATTGCAATCTCTTATACAAATTTATTAATTCAGTAATTTAATACAATTTATTGAGCACCATTAAAATCTAGACACTGTTAGATGCTGGAGAAACAGCAGCACAAGATAAAGACCCTGTATTTATTATTTAATTCAATTTTCTCATTTTACAGAAAAAGCAGTTTGTCTAGCAGAAAGTAGAATGCTACTAAAATAAAGGATGCTAAGAACCGTAATTTCAGGACTTTTTATGCAGTTTGCATATGTAGCACAATGTCTACCTCATAGCTAGTATTTAATAGGGTAGTTCTTGTGCTGCATATTTTATCATTTAATTATCATAACAGGTCTATGGAATAAGTTATGTCATTGTTCCAATTTTCCATTGAGAAAAATGAGGGGTGGGAACATCAAATCTTTTGAACAAACTCATAAAGCTGGTGAGCAGAAAATGCAGGATTTAAACTTAGACTTTCTAATTCCAAAATTGATGTTTCTAACTATCTTGAATTGCAAACTAAAGCTCCTTCAACACAAAATTAATGTGACTTTGGGCCTTTAAAGGCAGCATAGAGGAATTGGACATCTTTAGGTCTAGCACAAAGCATATATTAAGAATTAAAATTGGTTTAAAAAAGATTTATCTATGATTTTTCTTCTGCTAAAACATGTAAAAAATAAGTATAGAGTACTTTCATTCACAGAACTATAGACTAGACACAATTTTTATATTCTTCCTATAGAACTAAAAACACTGGACAATATGTATAAAGCAAGCACATGAAGACTGTGGAAAGAAGAAGGAATACTGATCTGAGGACTTGAAAGAGTCTCTGTACCTGAAGAATGACCTGAATTTTGATTTTCTTAAGCATCGCAGACTTGAAGCTGAAGAAGCCCACAACCTAGAAGAGCATAGGCAAAAGAGACCCTTAAAAAGCCTGCTGTTTCTGTCCAAAAGACAAAGAAAGGGGTAGCCTACTAAGACAATAATTGTTTTATGTCAGCCAAACACCCAAACACCATAAAATGAATAAAAAATAGTGACCCTACATCCAACCACACTAGTAAAGGCCTAGTTGGTGGCTAGACCTCCATACTCTTGAGGCTTTAATGAGATACCCCAATAGCCCGTCAAGGTAGTGTAAGATAAGACAATGTAAGGAGCTATAACTTCTACCCACAACAACTGGTAATGAGTGAGTCTGCCAACTCTTCCCTTACATAACTCTTCCCATCCCAGGTGTCAGTGGAGGCCACATGGGGAGTCTAATCTTCCATCTCTACCTGGCAGTAATGAAGTATTCCCTCCCCTCCTTGCTAGGGTAGTGTCAGGGGAACTCGACTAGAAAGTCATGACTCTGGGCATTGCCTAGAACTGAGGAGGAGGAGACCACCTGTACTGCTGTGTCCATGGAGACTACACGAGAAACCACAACTTCCATCTTATCCAGGGGTGAGGAGGAATTCTTCCACTCGGTGTCAGTGGAGGCCAAGCTAGGAACCTGAATATCTGCCTCCACCTAACGGTGATGATACAGCTTGCCCTCTGCCAGAATGGGGTGAAAGAAAATCAAATTTTTAAAAAAGTTTTAAATAAGAGCTAGACTATCATAACAGTAGGAAAATGTCCGAATTTCAGAAAAAAACATTCCTCAAGTTAAAAAACAGAAAGATCTCCAGTGGAATAAAAAAGATAAATAGATGAGAACATTGAGACAACAAAGATATTAACATTATCAAAGATTTTAAAGCATTCATTGCTTTAAAAAATGATGCTGTGAACAACTATGAACATGCCAGAAATAAATGAAAACATTATGAAGGAATATCATGTATCAGAAAATAAATAGAAAAAAAAACAGAAAAGAAATTTTGAAAATTTAAAATACAGTACCAAACAGCAGAATAAAAAGGACAGAAGAAATAGTTAGTGAACTGGAAGATGAAAAAAATAGAAGCTGCTCATGTGAACAACAGAGAGAAAATAGATTGTATACCCAACAAAATGACAAACCATCAGGGACTTCTGCTACAACAAAAAATCTAATACTTGTGATCTGGAGAGTGGGAAGACAGGAGAAAGAAACCAGGGAGGGAAAAGTGTGCGAAGAAACAATGGCTGAAAATTTTCCCAAATTGACAAGACACATGCATCTTCAGATTCAAAAGACTAAATGAATCCCAAAGAGGAGAAACTCAAAGAAATTAGCACCAAGACATATGATAATTACAATTCTGAAAATTAAGGAGAAAGGAAAAAATATTGAAGGCAGACAGAAATGTCACCTCACTATTAGGATAAAAACAGAGCAGCAGTGTGATTCTCATCAAGCATCATGAAAGCCAGAAGTAAGTAAACACGCACATAGCATGTGACCCTGGACATTTACCTCAGAAAAATGAAAATTTATGTTTACACAAAAGCGTGTATACAGATGTTGATAGCAGCTTGTAATAGACAAATAACGGAAACAACTCAGATCTTTTACTATTACTAATACTATTTAGCAATAAAAAGGAACATACTATTAATACATGAAACAACATGAATTATGCCGAGTGAAGAAAGCATCTCAAAGGTTACATATTACATTATTCCATGTATAAAAAATTTCTAAAATGATAAAGGTATAGAAATGAATAATAGATCAGAGGCTACTGGAAGTTAAGGAGGGAAGAGAGGGAAGAAGTAGATGCGCTACAGAAGGGCAGAATGAGGGCCCCTCATGGTGATGAAAATATCCCTGATCTAGACATGGCAATGCCAATCCCCTGGCTATGATACTGCACTGTAGTGCTGCAGGATGTTACCAATGGGGGAAAATGGATATTATATTTTGCACCCATATGTGAAATACAATTATCTCAAAATAAAAAGTTTAATTATAAAAATAAAATTTGGAAAATAAGCGGTATAAATAAGCAAACTAACCCATGTGTTCTTTCTAAAATTTAATTTTTAAAATGACCATGTCTAATAACATATGGTTGGCTGCCAGAAGAACAGTCAGAACTCACAAATATCATAAACCCTAGATAATTAACCATAGTTCATTAACTGTAAACATAAGGCGCAGTGCGTTTTTCCCTGCAGAAAGTGGGTAATGGTAGTTGGAACAAGTAGCAGAGAGTTTAAATCACGGGATAATTCAGAAGTCTGTGTGAAAAGATGCCACGAAAGTGATTTAGAGTCTTCAGGTTTAGCTGAGTGTCATTTAAGGATCTAGTTCTTTTTATCTGAGGCACAATTCAAAAGTAATTTGTTGGAGGTATGAGAAGCACTGACCAAGAAAGTCTTTTTCACTACATTTCTGAATATTCATTATTGAAGATTTTTATAAACTCCAAGGCTTTGCTTTGAAGCTTCATGTTTCAGAGTCAAGTCATCTCTGAGTACACAATCACCTCTTTGTGTCATGGCACTGAGAACTGCTGTGGTGGTGGGTGCCTCCATAGATATCATGGACGTTACAGGAAGTAACGCTGTAGTGTGGGTTAGTGCACCTTCCTTTTGTTACTATGTAGTATGACATAGCACCAGCACTACTCTTACCTTTATTCTTGTGTAGTCAAGTCTCCTGTGACTTTCTGTGCACTAAAACCTGGGGAGTTCAACATGTGTATGGGAACTAAGGCCTGGAAACAACTATTTTGTCTATTAGCCATTCCTGGGTATGACGTTGTGCTACACTATGCCCCAAGCACCTTGCCCTTGTCCCAAGTGCATCCTCTTGCTTGTCATAATAACACCTTGGAGTAAAAATTGAATAAATATTGTTGGAATGCATGCTAAACTGGGAAAGTCAGAAGAACTTGCTATGTGACTGAAATATATAAGTATTGTGAAAGAAATTTTGCTCTCCTCAGACATGTGTTTCTGAACTCAATTATTTTCATCATAAGTGCTGCAGAAGATTTGGTTAATAGGAGTTTACAAATTGTGAAATCAGATTTTGTAATGGGATGTTGAATAATAAACTTTGTGAGGACTACATCGCCAATTTAAAGATTAGTTCATTTCCGTTTTGCGTGTCTGCTGTATGCCAGGTCTAATTGTTAGATTGCATGGTTATAATGGTGGACAAGAGTGATGCAGTTTCTGTATTCAAAACTTTGATAGTAAAGTCAGGAACGTGGACAAATCAATAAAAAAGTACACCAAGCAGAGGTGTATGAGGAAATAAAGGATGTAAGGGGAGTGCCATAAATTGCACTTGTCTGGATTTTAGGAATTGGAGACGCCTTCCTGCAAGAAGTGACAACATGAATATTTACTTTGTTATTTTATTACTGTATGTTTGTGATGATTACATGGATAATAGTGCTTAATGGGATATCAATGCAAGTACAATTACTATTTAGAAATGTATTATTAGCTACGGGCATGTTTACTATTAGAGTAATGTGGGAAAAACTTTTCTAAGTACGTTAATATCTAAAGCTTGGTAATTGAGAAAGTGGTATGAACACATCTTATTTAATCTTCAAACTAATTTTATTAGGTTAGGCTTGCTATTCCCATTTGTAGATGAGAAAATTGAGATTTAGATTAATTCACTAATAAATGATAGATTTAGTCTCAAATTCTAGTTTTCTGATGTCAGTGCAGGAGCTCATATAATTGTCTGTTGGAAGATTCACAAAATGCCTCAAACAAACTTTATAAAAATAGTATAATACTGTATATGTCTTATTTTCTGGTACTTGTTTTTTCATTCAGCATTATGTTTTAAAATTTATGCATATTGTGAATAGCTATGGCTCATACCATTTTGCTTTTATTTGTTGAATTTATAAATATTTATCTATCCATCCTAACGTGAACACTTGGTTTGTTTCTAGCTGTTTTCCTTTCATGAATAGTGGTATCATGAACACCAAGTGCATTCTTGAGACTTCTGCAAGTACAGAAGTTTTTTTAGGTTAGATATCCAGGAATGAATGGAATTGAAAGATTCTAGGATATATACATGCTCAATTTTACAAGATAATGACACATTTTCCACAAATTTTATATTAATTTATAATCTTACAACAATGCTTAAATGTTCCTGTTAATCCACATATTCTCCAATATTGTCAGGGATCTCAATTTTTGTCAATTTAGTAGATTTAAAGTGGGATATCATTGTAGCCTTAATTTTGCATTTTCCTGATTACTTGTGAAATTGAGCATCTTTCATATGTTTATTCATTTCACATAATTTATCCTTAGTGATATCCGTGCCTTTTGCAGTCTTCCTGTTATGTTATCTGTAATTGACCATATAATTTTGAGAATTTATTTTGTGTGATATGTACCACATGTGAGGACTGGGATATACTAATCCTTTTGTTAATGATGTTTAATGCAAATATACTTTTTTAATTTTGTGTTTTTTAAAAAAAATTTAATGACATCTTTCAGTAAGCAGGTTTGTAAAATTTAATATAGCCAATTTAGCAATCTTTTAAAAAATTATAGTTAATATTTTTTAAATTTAAAAAATCCTTACCTAATCTAATCTCAGAATGATATGCATTGTCTTTTAAATTTTTCACATTTAAGTTCTTAATTCATAGCTGTACAGTGTGAGGCAGAGATTCACTTCCATTTCTCTCATATGGTCATTAACTCCTGCATCATTTATTGTATACTTCCTACTAGATATGCAGATCTGCAATGCTTCTTCTAACCTACACCAGTCAGAGGCCTATGTTTTTATGGCTTGTTTATAGGCTTTCTAACTTTTTTCATTGGGTTTTTTTTAATTATTATTATTCCCACTGGCAAAACTGTCTTAATTATTTGTAAGTCTTGACATTCTACATAGTAATCTTCTACCCTGATTTTCCTTTTCAGGAATATTCTGGCTATTCTTAGACAATTGTCCTAATTTTAGCTTGACAAATTTCATGGAAAAATCTTTGAAGGCATCTTTGTAATTACAGAAAATCTATACATTAATTTGGTAAGAAATAGTTTCTTTGTAATCTTGAGGTTTTTTTTAAAAAAACACTTTTTAAAATTTGGGTTATTTCTTCTTCTTCATTTCTTATCTTTTAATATCTTCCACAAAAGTCTTATATTTTTTCTTGATGTATGTCTCATGCATTTCAAAGGATTTTTCCCCTCTAAGTACTTTAAACATTTCTTGTTATTGTAAATGCTTTCCTTCTGATTTCATTTTCTATTTGTTGCTGGCTTATATGTTGTTTATCTTAGTAATTCATCTTATTTCTAAAGATTTGTCTAAAAGTTTGTGTATAGATTCTTTGAATTTTTAGTGTGGTATCATCTGAGAACAAAACTTAAATGTCCTCCTAAGTAATCTTTGAATCTTAAATGTTTTTTCTCACCTTAGTGTATTAGATAAAAGCACAGAATAATATTAAATACAACTGGTGATAGTAGTCATCCTTATCATTTCCCTTATTTTTCCAAAAGTCTACACACAGCACCTGCTATTCCCAGGTAGCCTCTCATCCAAGTGCTCACCAGGCCTGACCCTGCTTAGCTTCTGAGATCAGATGAGATAGGGCATGTTCAGTGTAGCATGGTTGTAGACCATGCTTGAGTCTTATTTTCAAGGGGATGTTTTTAATGCTTTCCCATTATGGATGATGTTTGCTCTAGTCTTTTGTGTGTGAGGGTGTGTATGGGGGGTGGTGGATTAGAAGACATCATTTTGGAAATTATTTAATTTGTATGGTGATGTTATTATTGAACACCAGAAATATAAAGGAATGAGCAGATATTGGTATGGAGTGGAGGGAAGGAGTACAACTTGTGAAGAGCCACGTGCAAGTCCAAAGCCAGCTCTTTATCTCTACTCACTACTTGGATCTGTTCCTGCTTCAAGTCCATTGTGCAGGGTCCTTTACTTCTCTGAGGAAATCTTAGATTCATCTCACTCCCATTGTACTCTGCACACATTAACTCTGCAGCAATTTTGGCAGTGTGTTGCAATGGTGTGTTTATATGTCTAGCAGCCAAAATGATCTCAGCTATCCATTTCCATTTTTTCATCCCACATCCAGTCTTTCAGTTAAAAATCCCTGCCAATTCATCTCTCAAGCATCCCTTGAATCCATATGATTTGATCCTCGCTTTTACTTCTTTGGTCAGAGCCACTATCACTCTCACCTTAGGTCTCCAAAGGTCACAGCCTCCTACTTGGTTTCCCCGTTTTGACTCTTGTCCCTCCACAGTCCGTGCTCCATAGAGTACCCTTTGTGATTTGTTAAAATATAAATGAAATCATGCCACTCCTTGGCCAATACCTTCACATATGCTTGGAACAAAATTCGAATTCCTTACCTTGTCTTAAAAATGTCTATAATTTGACATCATATTACTGAGTGCCAGAATCACAGGCTTCCTTTCTTTGTCTCTCTCTTTCCCTTTCTTTCTTTCTTTCTTTCTTTCTTTCTTTCTTTCTTTCTTTCTTTCTTTCTTTCTTTCTTTCTTTCTTTTTCTTTCTTT